>NW_018404580.1:338917-373231 GCF_002113885.1 Mizuhopecten yessoensis
AGTATCTGTGTATCATGTTACAGTATCTGTGTATCATGTTACAGTATCTGTGTATCATGTTGCAGTATCTGTGTATCATGTTGTAGTATCTGTGTATCATGTTGTAGTATCTGTGTACCATGTTACAGTATCTGTGTATCATATTACAGTATCTATGTATCATGTTACAGTATCTGTGTATCTTATTACAGTATCTGTGTATCATGTTGCAGTATCTGTGTATCATGTTGCAGTATCTGTGTATCATATTGCAGTATCTGTGTATCATGTTGTAGTATCTGTGTATCATGCTGCATTATATGTGTATCATATTGTAGTATCTGTGTATCATGTTACAGTATCTGTGTATACAGTATCTGTGTATCATATTGCAGTATCTGTGTATCATGTTGTAGTATCTGTGTATCATGTTACAGTATCTGTGTATCATATTGCAGTATGTGTGTATCATGTTGTAGTATCTGTGTATCATGCTGCATTATATGTGTATCATATTGTAGTATCTGTGTATCATGTTGCAGTATCTGTGTATCATATTGTAGTATCTGTGTATCATATTACAGTATCTGTGTATCATGTTGCAGTATCTGTGTATCATATTACAGTATCTGTGTATCATGTTACAGTATATGTGTATCATGTTGTAGTATCTGTGTATCATGTTGCAGTATCTGTGTATCATGTTGCAGTATCTGTGTATCATGTTGCAGTATCTGTGTATCATGTTGCAGTATATGTGTATCATGTTGTAGTATCTGTGTATCATGCTGCATTATATGTGTATCATATTGTAGTATCTGTGTATCATGTTGCAGTATCTGTGTATCATATTGTAGTATCTGTGTATCATATTACAGTATCTGTGTATCATGTTACAGTATATGTGTATCATGTTGTAGTATCTGTGTATCATGTTGTAGTATCTGAGTATCATGTTACAGTATCTGTGTATCATGTTGCACTATCTGTGTATCATGTTGTAGTATCTGTGTATCATGCTGCATTATATGTGTATCATATTGTAGTATCTGTGTATCATGTTGCAGTATCTGGGTATCATGTTACAGTATCTGTGTATCATGTTACAGTATCTATGTACAGTATCTGTGTATCATGTTACAGTATCTGTGGATCATGTTGTAGGATCTGTGTATCATGTGGCAGTATATGTGTATCATGTTGTAGTATCTGTGTATCATGTTGTAGTATCTGTGTATATAGTATCTGTGTATCATATTGCAGTATCTGTGTATCATGTTACATTATCTGTGTATCATGTTACAGTATCTGTGTATCATATGGCAGTATCTGTGTATCATGTTGTAGTATCTGTGTATCATGTTGCAGTATCTGTGTATCATGTTGTAGTATCTGTGTATCATGTTGCAGTATCTGTGTATCATATTGTAGTATCTGTGTATCATGTTGCAGTATCTGTGTATCATGTTGCAGTATCTGTGTATCATGTTACAGTATCTGTGTATCATATTGCACTATCTGTGTATCATGTTACAGTATCTGTGTATCATGTTGCACTATCTGTGTATCATGTTGTAGTATCTGTGTATCATGTTACAGTATCTGTGTATCATGTTACAGTATCTATGTATCATGTTACAGTATCTGTGTATCATGTTACAAAGACTGTTACTTTATCCACAGTTCCTGAGCCTGAAGGTTGGCGATGACAGACAGAAGCTGATCCCGGTGTTGTGTACTATGTTGAAACTGAGCCCGGAGGAGAAGTCTCTACTGGATGCCGTAGCTCAGGGTCAGTGTTAGATACATCACAGTCATGTTATCCTTTTAGCTCATCTTCTGCAGACGTTAATATTTTTATGAACATTTTAGTTTTAGTTCTGTGCTTTCCTTGATAGCTAAATTATGTATGGGGGTGAATTGTAATCTCAGTTTCATGGAGACTTTTTGTACTTTGACATGATTACTTCAGTTTGGTCATCGATCCAATTATTAAGATATGATTGCTTATACATATATTATGTATGTTTACAGTTTTAGATACATGATAGAGGATCTTTTCTGACTCTATTTGTTCTTTTACAGGTGAAGATCAAGGTCAACAAGCTCAGGCAGCAGGCTGGGGTGCATATCTCCATCGATGGTCGGGGCTGGCTGGCTAGTGACCATCTAATGTTGCACTGGACCACCACACAGAAACGGAGGATCTTTCTCTCCTTTATAAGGCTAGCACTTTAAAAGCTTCTGATTTTTAAATCAGCATTAATATAGATCTGAATATTCTCAAACACCCACAGTTTGGATTTATATCTTCGTCAAATAGTGCTGCTAGAACTATGCTTGCATTTATGTGATTTATGTAAAGGGCTTGACCATAGAACTACTGATCAGTTTGAACACTGATCTAGGTCCTACCTGTATCAAAGTGAACCCTTGCTACAGAGCTGCCAAGCGGAAATGTAATGACCTTACATGTGTATCAGTTGGCGGTAACTACAGGTAGCTCCAGTGTTTGCAGACAGCAGTACCCAAAACATCAAGGCTTCAATTTTACTTTTCAAATGAGAGCTTTTTTGTTGTTCTCAACATTTCTGGTTTTGGAATATGTATAATTACAATTATTTCAATCTTAGGAATTAGTTTCCACTGTTGTAGGAGATGCCACTTTTAACAGCATGGAAATATTATCTCTTTCTTTGGTTAAAGTTGTGTTTTTCCATGTTGAATAACGGAAAACCAAATTTATCGACACTTGCTTAGGCAAAACTGTTTGAAAAGATTGTAAAACATGGATTTTCGGAGATAACTGAAAGATATATAAATATATATGTTTTCTGACAAGTGATCTGGTTGGGGTACTCCAATGATACTGCCATACTTACAGTCATGAATTAATAACATTTGGACCAACAAGTGGTCAAAGTTCATACTATAATTCTTGTAAAGTGTGGGGCTATAGTAAAGGCTAGCTCTAGTGTAAACTGTTATAGATCTTTGTAACACCAGTCACAGTAAGCACCATTGCACCATTGAGCCTATTCCTATTCCGTCACAAGGTAGACAAAGGTTGAATCTTAATACCTGTGTAGTTTGATGGTTGTGACTTTGACCTTGGACAATGGTCAAAGACATCAACTTTACTTTATAACATTCCACTGTTGTCTTGTCAGAATTTCTGACATACCGGTCATAAAAAGGTACATGCAATAAATATGTGCTTACATGACAGCTTGTATATTAATATAGGAATCAAATACAAACACCATTGTGTTTAATGTGATTGATTGTCTCTGACAATTGCCACTGAAGTTTTTACTGATACGGTTACAATTTAGTATGAAATTAGTACAATTTAAACAGAATATCAACACATTTACTTATTTGTTTTGCATTATCAGACAGATGCAGAAGATTTTTCCAGCATCCTTTTCATTCAACTCTATCACAATCCACAGGTTGCTTTTGAACATAACATTTCCGGGAGTAAAATCTGACACACCTGTAAAGATTAATACTAGTCTTGTACAGCATCAGACTAGTTGCTCCGCCATTATAAAACTAATAACTCTGATCCACCTGGAAACTTTTTTTGAAAGTTGTTTTCCCCATCAGTGATTTAGAAATACAATGGATTTTTAAAGCATGACTAACTTTATGAGTTGTTAAACTTAAGTTAAGACCTATTCTCAAAATGCACTTTTGAAAAATGTCTGAAAATTTACATACCGGGTACAAGGTATATTTTTGTATTTTGTCTATGCAGATGACAATTCTAGATCCCTAAAGATATAGTTTTATTTTTGAATTTTAATGTATTTCAAAAGAAAATGGACACACTTTTGTGTTCAACTGTTGCTAAGTTGATCAGATTTGATAGGACTGGTCCCATTAGGTGTCCAGGCTAACAAGGTCCCACAGTAACTTGCTGTTACAGTAAGACTCTTCTTACATACAAAACATCAGACAAGGTTTTGTATATTCAGGGAAAATCCTGCAATTTGAGAGCAATGGGCCATTTCAGCAATTTCTAGTCAATATCAAAATTAAGAGGGACCATTCTATGTAAACTTGAAAGAAATTTGGATCATAGAGGGGTCAATTTAAGTTTTGATGGGTCAATGGCCAGGATTATCCCTGATATTGCTTGGGAAATTATATTACATGCATTTACCTGATATTGTTAAATAGAACAAGATTTAAATCAAAATCATGTTGTTATTTATCAAATTGAATGAATATTTTGATCACATAAATCTGTGACTAAAATTATACATTTTCATATTAGATAGAGATCTTTATCTAATACTATTCAGCATTTGTTTTCATGTACGGTAGAAACAATTTTACTACTCTTCTAGTAGAAGTAACTATTTTTTATACTTTGTAATTTCATAGTTTAGGTTAATTATATCTTCTTGTTCAATGTGTTACAAGGTACCAGGTGTCACAAGTCTTATTCTGCGTTCCTTTTTGTAAATATCCTGTATGAATGTAAAAATTGAATACCGGTATATGGATCCAATAGGATCTATCCAGACGGATAAGTCCTGTCAGATATGTCCAGCAGATCAATCCATTCTTTGTTTCGGGAATGACATGGAGAATTTATTTTCAAGATATGACAAGAAACATGATTATTTTTGTGTAAATTAGGGGAGGGTGATCAGAAATATTTGAATAGATGTACCAGTGTTGTTTTTTGTTCATACTACACTACATGTGATAATTGATTTGAGGTTTTCTGTTTTTAAATATGCGGATGATCATTTGGTTATATTACATGAGGAAGTCAGAAATATGAGTACGTTGTGTATCAGAGGGCGATTTCTGCTTCAGTAATAGTTATGAAAATATCAATGATTTAAATTTGATATGTCCTGACTCCTTAAGCTGAGGAAGCATGTTATCTTTTACAATAATAGTTATTGATTAGTAGAGTGTAGCCGTCATATGTGTTGACTTAAGTTTTTTGTTACCTGTACACATGAGCATGTTGACAAGGTTTGATTATCTGTACCAATGTGTTGACATGAAGTTGGACTACTTTTACACATGTGTTGACATTGTTGACAACTTAATATTTTGAAGTCAGATTTGACATCCTGTACACATTTCTGATTAACAGTTGGACTACCGATACAAAAATGCTGACATTAGATTTAACCAACTGTTCACATGTATTTATGCAATATCTGACTATCTGTTTCACATGTGTTGACATAGGATTTGACGGACTGTCCACATGTTGACATAGGATTTGACGGACTGTCTACATGTTGACATAGGTTTTGACGGACTGTCTACATGTTGACATAGGATTTGACAGACTCTCTACATAGGATTTGACAGACTGTCCACATGTTGACATGTTATTTGACGGACTGTCCACATGTTGACATTTGACATAGGATTTGACGGACTGTCTACATGTTGACATAGGATTTGACAGACTGTCTACATAGGATTTGACGGACTGTCCACATGTTGACATAGGATTTGACGGATTTGACAGACTGTCCACATGTGTTGACATAAGATTTGACCAACTGTTCATATGTGTTGACATCAGATTTGACTATCTGTCCACATATATGGACATAGGATTTGACAGACTGTCCATATGTGTTGGCATAAGTTTGGACTATCTGTAGACATGTGTGGATAGACTAAAATATCCTCTTTCCAAAAGTTTTGTATTCAAAATTAGCCATGTTAGAGCTGTGATTGTCAGTATTATTTCTACAATTTTTTTGTATTAAGCTAAATCCAGCTTTGAACAAATTGGCATTATATGTGATTGAATATTTGCGGGTAAGTTGAATTTGTTCATGGGTTTGATTGTCTAAGTGTCCAAATTTTCCTGTTTGTGATGCCGAAGATACTTTAAAAGTGCAGGAACTCATGTGTATGTCCCTTTAAAAGCTGTGGTAAATGTATGGGTTCTAGACTACCCACACCCCTGTATGGCTTACGAATTCATGTAAAATGATGCCTTTTCAATGTTTTCTAGTAAGTTTACTCTCCCTAGACCCACCACTAAGGCAAAGTGAGAACTCTGTCCTATGCTTCCAGAGCAACTTATGTTTATAAACTCCCTTACAAAAGGGAAACCAACAAGTCCAAGTGAAGTGATACCATATTGTGCCACAATGAATATTGACTGTCAGAGTGAAGTGTGCGAACCTGCAGGTGCTACAAACCTAGAGGTAGTAGTACTTGATCTTGCTGTATGAAAAGAAATCCAATGTTGCATTTTATGAAATACCAGCAATTGAACAAATTTCATTGTTATGTAGGACACAGGATTTTCTTTACCTTTTTACATCTTCTGTATGCTTATTCAAAGATAACAGTATATGGTATAGAACAAAAATATCCTATACATTTTTAACTTTGAATTAAATCTAATATTGTTATAATTTCACCCCTCTTAAAAACAATAAATCTGGTTTTCACCAAGAAATATCCTGTAGTAATACTGGAAAAACACTTCTCACTAAATACAAACCTACATGCTCCTACGGTGTACTGTTCAGTGTTAGATTCTTAAAAAGACAACTCTGATTTTCTATAATGGAGTTTCTATCATTCATCTATGCATTGTGATAAGAATATTGTGATTAGGAATGACAGTGTGACTGTATTTCACCCTTTCACTCCTATGTTACTTGAGTAGACTCTACCATGCATTGATATGGATGAGTCCATTATGGTCTACAGTAGTGAAAGGTTTAACTCGGATATCAGGCTGTAGATTATATACACAAGTGCTTCAAACCAATTCTAGAAGTTTAAAGCTCTGTGATTATGCAAAAAAGAAAATATTTATAACTAATTGTTTGTTTCCAATATTACCAATGTCCCTAATAAAAAGCTTGTTATATGTATGTAACTATTTGTGATATAAATGTATATATCTTCATATGACCTTAGCTGTTCCAGGGACCCAAAACCCTTAATAAACAATAAGTATTTCACAAATTCATGGCCATGGAGATTGTTTTCTTCGCTTACTCCTCACAAAATGTGAAATTCTGCCAGCTTTGGTCAAGTAACCTCCACCCCAGTATGTGATAAAAAGAATCTTAAATCAGTTCTAATTGTGCGTGAAATTATGAAATTCTCTGAAGCTGATTTCATCAGATTGTATGTTCACAAAATGGGAATTTGGTCGAGATCCTCTGTACTGTTAAACTTCTGAAAGTTCCAACAATTTTTGTGTTACACACGTCATGATTTAGCACACTAGATTAATATTTAACTTTTCAGGAATACAGTGATTTGTTACTATGTGATAAACATAATTTAGCATTTGCCAATAAGGCCTGAAAAGTGCTTAAATATGAAAGCCACCAAGATAAAAGAGTTGTATATTTATTGTAGTTAAATTTGTTTTGAATAGCTACTTTGTTTTATTGAAATAATAGTTTTCTACTGTAAAGTAAAATTTTGTTAAGATGTTAATAATAGTTTTCGACTGTCCACTAAGATAAGGTTATTTGTAATGTAGTTGTTACTTTTGTTAAGTATGGTACTTTGTTTTATTGAAATAAAAGTCTTTTACTGTTATGATTGTATTGCGAGTGAAAAGGTTCTGTAGCTATGGGAATCGTAGCTTCTAGGCCCGATCAGTTGGGTTTTTTTTTACGGTTCCTGCAGCTAAAGGTTCTGCAGATACATTAATTCTATTTTGCTCTGGACATTATATAAGTTATAGAAGTTTTCTATATTTTTGTCTTCTATTATGTATCCGTTGTGTTTAAATGCATGTTTTCAGATGTAAATTTATTTATCTAAAGTTTGAGTGATTGTGTTCAGATGGTAAAGTGTGCGTGAACCTTTATAATGACTTCCTGTCCGTTTATTTTTTACTGAATAATGAAAACAACTTATAATCAATATCATAAAATTTTGTTCGTCAAGGAATGACCAAGATTTTGGGGGATTTATATGGCTTTTTACTGAATAATGAAAACACATTATTATCAATATTATAAAATTATGTCCATCCATAATTGGCCAAGATCTTTGGAAGTTACACGGCATTTGCCAGAAAACCCGTCAAAATATTTTAATTAAAAAAGACTAACACATTTTAAATTTACAGTTTGCAACTATTTATTAATTTCAGACAGTTGAAATATGTTAAAAGCAGTTTCAGTGTATGACAAGACTTTAATATTTTTTAGGTTACAGAGTTAGTTACGATTTGGTTGTGTGTACATAATGTTAGGATCATTTCTTGAAAGAAAACCATAACTTACATAGCCAGCTAACAGCATTATATAAAGGAAAGAAGGAAAACTTGCTAATGCATGTAGCCTGTCCGATGAAGTGACATTGAATGTAACACCGAAAGTATATAGTGTTGATAAAATAAATAATAAGAACCACCAAATCTTACTAAATTTTAAATGATATATATACTCCTGAAGAATCCCACATGTTCGGGCGAAACCGGTAGACATACAATAAAGAAACCAACCTATCCTGAGCTTGTTGTGATTGAATATTGCCTTTAAATGATATATTATATGGCTTCCCTTTTTGCTTTTGATAAAATACTGGTGAATTTAACGATGCATAATATTGTTTTCATTAGCATCACCTCATGTTAAACTGAACACAAGTCATGATGCAGTTACAATTTAATATTTGTTTTTTCATTTGAAACCATCATTTGTTTAAAAAATTGCCAGTTGGAAGAGGTACCAAGGTTTCGTAACGTGTTTGGTTAACTTGTAGTGTAACACTTTTAGTAGGGAAAGGAAAGTTTTTTTTTACAGAGATTTCTATGGAAATTGGGTGAAAATTACAAGGGAGACATATCAGTAATATTTCCTATACTCTTGTAAATGAATGAGGTACACACTACACCTGATTGTGATCTTGTATAAATGGTGTTTTATTTTGTGCAATAATTCAAGTGGGGAAATAAAAGTTGAAAACAATTTGGATTGCTGTAGTCCTTTATTACATCTTCATACAATTTAGCTGACCAGTTGGAGTGCTTCACTTTGAGTACTGGAGGACATACAGGACAATTACAAACGTAGTGTATACCTGGTAAAAAATGTAGAAAGAGTGAAAAATCATCACAACATACTCCAGCATCACTCGTCACATCTTGGATGATTCCGTACCTTTGAAGGGTACCAGAATCGGCCGAGGTTAGCCGAATGACTCCAGCATCACCAATTAAATGGGTGGTTCTGCTATTGGTCGATAAGTTTTGCTTCCGAATTGAGGCTTCATGAAGACAATTTCATATTACAATAATTTGCTCCTGAAGCATTCTCAAGGAGTCTCATATCTTTTTTAGTGCAAGTAAAAACATATCTACCCTTATCAGCAAATATGCATATTTGTTTTGCACCGATTCCACCTTGGACCTTATTATCAAGGTCATGACTTAAATACAAGGGCCAGACTAAATGGCTTTTATGTATTTTTAAATGGGATATTTCAAATATAAAAACTGAAAGATGCATTCTACAAGGTTTGTGCAGTTCTTGCAAGTCTTTGCTACGTCTTGGCAGAAAGCAACATCAATTCACTAGATTCATTTCTATTTCATAAATTTATAACTCCGTCCAATCAGTCCAACTGTTTGAAACTTGATATCCAAAAACTGCCCATGTTTCATAAAGATATTTTAGACGGTTTAAAAGTTAAGCTACTTTTACTGAATTTTTGCACTTGCTAGATGTCATGAATTCAAAACCTACAAAAACAGTTGGTCTTTTAGTTAGAAAAGTAACCATGGATAAATTGAAAGTTTAAAGATCACCATAAAACCTTGGGTTCAAAGGTTACTACCTATATGTTAAGCTATGAACAAGGTATTATGCTGGTAAAATTTATTTCCATATTAAACATTAACAGCCTTTGTTACAAAAGTGGAAATAAATATATAGCTTAAACACAGAAAAATTCCAGCTTTAATTTTAGCAATCCTTTTCCTTTTCTCTACAAAAATGAGGAACAGTAAATGAAATGTAGAAATTTTACCTTGACTTTTCAGAATGCTCTTAATCTTAGAACAAGAACCTGAAAAAGTGTGTACTATAAAGTGTGTCAACTTTCTACGAGATGACGTGTGACACACTACCTGTCTATTGGTGAAGGGTGCTGTAATTGAGAAAATTGGTTTAGGAAAAAAATAAAAAAATATGCAACATTCAGGTAACACTACATGCCCCTGGCATTTTCAACAAGGAGCATAAACATAACCAGTAAACAATATATATTAACATATATAGATGTATTTTCATCAGTCAAAACAATATCTCCATTTGATAGGATTATTGATTTTCGCACAATATTAACATATATTGCTTGACAACAAATATTACAATAAATACTCCATCCAAGAAAATCTGGCTATAAATATCACTTAAAAGCATCGTCCATCACAGAAATTGTAGGAACAGAATTTTAGCAAGTTTTACAAACAAATCACAGATTTTCGGTTCAACTGATTTTTATAAAACAATATCCAATTTCCATATTAAATTATCTGGAGATAGATTAATTAAAACTTAATAATGAGATTCTTCTCAAAGAAAATGCATGTTGCATTGAGTATGATCCAAGTGACCTTTCAACATCTAATTTCTATATAAATTAGAGATAAAACTTCAGAAAATATCATCAATGATTAATGTCCAAAGTGGAACATATATATATCACTGGTAAGATGTACATACAATAATAATGTAAATCATAAACACCATCCAAGACATCAATGACTGCCCGACTCACAGATCAGTTGCTCAACGGAAACGGTTCGCAGCGACACATGGAAGGGTTTAAAAATAGATGCCATAGCTCATCAAAAAAATTCTGGGGAGAACACTGTACATGCCATATAGTTAGTTTTAAACTTTTAATGGCACTTTCCCCGATAGATTTATAATTCAGAAAATATCATTAAATGATTTAATGAGTACAAGAATATACTACTGAACTAGCTGCTGACAAAACAATAAAGGATGTTAAGTTGAGAAAATCCATTTTGTTACTGCTGTCAATGTCTAAAGACTTATTGTTCAAACACCACCACCACCACCACCACCACAGAAACTGAATATCTACTGACAAATGTGTAGTTCAGAAAATACCGTCAAAGATACTGCTAAATGTCTCCTGTGGTGAATCAGAAATTGACCTAAAACAAACAAATCATCATCAGAATCAACGAGTGTTGATTAAAGCAGATACATGGCATTAATTTCTATTTTACAAACTCAAACACTTAAAACGCTTTAACTGTACGGTTCCTTACATGAACTTTATTTTAAAAGTTTTTACTATCTTCAACTTGATAAATGAACTTGGCACTTACATGTAGCTATTTGAGAAAATTAACAGAGTCTTCCAATGTTCTCAAAAAAAACACCATAATAGATACTTATTTTGAGTAAGTTGTTAAAGTATGGTGAAGCTGCGGAATAAAGAATAGCAGATGCTTATACGGGATGGGGCACATTTTGGGTTGAAAATGGTGTTCTTACTATAAATTTTATTTGGTAAAATTGGTGTTCTATGTATTTGCATATTTCTAAATCTCTCATGAACATTTAGACACTTCAACAAGTTTTTAAGCATTACTTATCCTTATGGATATCTTCAATATTAAAAACCAACTTACTGATCATCTATAGTAAAGAAAGAGGCTGTTTTGAATGCAGGTGGAGGGACAGGCTTAGTAGTCAGTCCTTGGCAGTCAGAGCTTATAGCACATAGATTTGACTGATCTGATACGGGGAATGATTGACAATCTGCCATCTTCTGTTCCTAATCAAAAGAAATTGTGTAACTCAATTTTGCACAAAATAATTTGATGACATACCAATAAATTGCTTACAGTTACATAGGTTCTTTTTACATGTTTGTCTGCTTGTAAACACCACTTTTGCAGAACTATAACTTGCACCAATATGAAATCTGAACCAGCACCTACCAACTCTTTAGGTTTATTGGTGTTTTTTTTTATTTAAACATATTTTATTGCCTTTTTTACATAGCAATGGAATTGGGCACAAGTTTTACAACTTATATCAAGCCCTTTCCCTTTATTGTTGTATATAGTATATTCAAACATTACAAAATATCTTAGGTATGATGGCAATGATCTTCATCATACATGAATCATATGTACTTATTTTTATATTTCATGACTTTGGTTTCAGAAATATGAATTACAACTCTGATAGATTGACTTCCTATTGTATTGACATGTGTACTACTCACCAGTTGTTGGGTCTTACTCTGGGACAGTTCCCAAACAGGTTTTAAAACATTGTTTTGGAGCCGACTTCTTTGCACTGAACTCTTATAGGGATGGCTTTTCTGAAAACCTTCATGCTCATGGTTATGTTCATTGCAATGGATATTTTCATGTGTAGGTATGTTATTTTTGACATTCCCTCGACTAGAACTGTTGCCCTGGACGATTCCTCCACTAGAACTGTTGCCCTGGACGATTCCTCCACTAGAACTGTTGCCCTGGACGATTCCTCCACTAGAACTGTTGCCCTGGACGATTCCTCCACTAGAACTGTTGCCCTGGACGATTCCTCCACTAGAACTGTTGCCCTGGACGATTCCTCCACTAGAACTGTTGCCCTGGACGATTCCTCCACTAGAACTGTTGCCCTGGACGATTCCTCCACTAGAACTGTTGGTTTGGATGTTTCCCTGCCTAGAACTGTTGGTTTGGATGTTTCCTTGCCCTAAACTGTTAGTTTGGAAGTTGCCACTACTAGAACTGTTAGTTAAGAGGTTGCCCCTACTAGAACCATTGCTTTGGATGTATTTTTGTCTGTAATTGTTACTATAGCTATTTTCTTGTACGCCACTGTTGCTTTGGGATTTTCTTAGCAAACTTTGGTCTCTTTTTCCATTGTTGTTTTTAACACTTTCTTGCATACAACTACTTTGGAAATTACTGCAATAGCTGTTAGCTTGGCCGCCTTGTCTGGGTTTGGAGTTGGATGTCCCTGTGTACCTATTTTTGTTGTTTAAAAAGGTCTTAGGTCTGACCAGCTGTGGAAATGAGTCTAAGTCAGACCTTGGAGATGTCAATACTGCTCCAGGATTACTTTTCTTGCCGTCAGTTGTCTTTCTGAAAAGTAAATAGCAAATCATCAGTTAGGATGTTTTCAAAGCATGTTATGCTTTTGAGACTTTGCCAAATAGCATAAATTATCCAAGTGGAATTCTTGCTTTATTCACAATTTTTACCAAATCTGATTGAACATTTGTGAAAATCTGTGAAATATATAATGCAGCCTTGCAGTAAATAATGTAAACCAATTTCAAAACGGGAAAAAAATAAGCATAAAAACATGAAAAATTCCACTCCTGTAGAAACAACAACACTACACTTCATGCCTGTGTGACTCAAAACCCCAGTACAACAGTAGAATGGATATGTCAATATCTCCACAAGGCAAACAAACTGACCCTTAGGATATAGCCTTCAGCAGGGATATGATGACATCCTTAATACGCTATTCCCTTATCCCTCCATATTTCAGTCAGCACCAATGTAGATGCATTGACTGGATTTGATATGGAACGTACTCCCTTATACTAAAGAAAATAACAATTTTGCTAAAAGAACAACATGGCCGGGCTAGTTTCTAATATAAATAGTGTATTGTTCTGGAGTAAAAATTACCTGATTCTGTCATTGTTGGTGGAGGCATCTAACATCAGGAGTTCGTTGTCACTACCACTCCAGTGATCCTCCTCACTCTTTGATCCATTTGGTGATGCCTCATTCCCCTGTTGGTTAAACATAACCCAATTTTTCTGTTGGTTGGGTGTCACAGGACAGCTCTCATTGGCCTTCCTTTGCGAGTTTGACCAAGCTACCACTTGTCCAAATCTATAATTTCAAAAACAGAAAAGGAATTGTTTTGTACCACTTTTGCAAGATTCTGTATTTAAAGATCACCTTTGTTGCTAATATTCACCTTTGGATATTACTTTGTGCACTAGGTGATGTCATATGTAAAACTGAGCACTTCAGGAGTTTTAAAAATGTTGTAGGTTTTCCACCTTTAACATATTGCTTTTAGCATATTACAAGCTTTCTTTTTTTCGAACATATTAAGTTTCAATTCAAATACATAATATTCTAGAACACCGGGAGTACATTCATATACCTGGTAACATAAACAGATGTTTATCATTAAGATACATAGACCTATAATTAACACAAACATGCAAACAATGTAATTTTCTATCATGATAATATAATAGAAATCAAGAAGAATGCTTCCTGGCTGTACCTGTGTGGTGTCGATGAGTTGGTTTTATCTTGAAGAGACAACTCTCCTTCTGAAATCTCTATCACATCATCATCATCACAATGCTGTGGATATTTTCTTTTTTTCGTACTGCTGCTGGGAGTGCCATGCAAGACTGAAGTCCTTGGTTTATCAACACTGAAGGACAAACTTGCTCTGTGTGTATCAAAGGCACTAGAGAGTCCATCTCCCGAGTTTTGAAAGTTTGCATTATCATCGTCCCAGTCGTCAATACAACTGTAGGACAAGGTTCCATCTGTATGTGTTTGAGGGTGGTAGTCCATTCTGTGAGGACTTGGGATTTTAGATGGGAACAGACTTGAACTGATACCGAAATTTCCATACTGTTCTGCCATCTGGTACTGTGATCTATACACATTTAAAAGACAACATATGTTGATTTAACACTCATTGGATAAAAAAGCAAGTCTTGATTTTTCTTTCCATTTTATATCTACATATATTGTGGACAACTGTTGGATTCAACCATCTATTAATGAGGACAATGGATATTTCCTTGGTACAATGACTTGCACAACACAAACAAATACCAGGTATCAAATGCATCTTACCGATTGGTGGTTTGTACTTGAGGTGAGTATGAGTTGCTAACATTCAATTCCGGAAAGTCGTAGTCATCCTCTTGATGGGAGTTCTCAGCATCTGTACGGAGACATTTATCTCAATGGTGGATTTCTATATGTTATATTTACAGTTATGTTTCAAGTCCCTATATAAACATCAACAGAAGAAATAGAATATATATGGGGCTAGTGGAACAGTGTTATTTTGATGCTTCTCTTGCATATTAAACAGGAGACTATCATAATAAACAAAGGTATTGATGATGTTAGGTTGTTCTAGGACTTAAGTTTCCACTGATGATCATAGTGATACATAACTTTTTTCTCTATCTCAATTCATCACTTAAAGGTACACATTCTGGACTGATTATTAAATCAACAAACCTTCCTTGTATTCCTCTCTGTGTTTCTGGTATAGGTCTAGCTGTGCCCATTCGTTGTACTGGGGTTTGGTCAGACCTTCCTGCTGCTTGCCTTGTCCACAATCTCCAGCCTCAGAGGACATAACTGTGCAATCTCTGTCATAAAACTTGGAGGTCTGGGGCCTTCCTGGTGTGGTACTAGTAGATTTACAAATCTCATCTGATGAACCGTCGCTGTTAAACTGGTCAATTGTTTCATGGGTGCTGTAACCTTCATCTGACATTACCATAGTCTCCGGTCTCTTTGGTGTGTATGCAAACTGATCCATGTTGATAGACTTGTTGTTTATACTGCTTATCTAAAAAGACATGAATATTTTTCTCTTTCTATGTATTGAAAAGGTGAAAAAAGAAGCACCTCTTCAGAGGAAAGGTAATTTAAAACAAATCAAAATAATGGCCAAAAATGACTTAAAGCTCTGATTTTATACAAAACTTCAAATATGATTTTTTTTTTTTAAACTCATTAGTATTAACTGACATTGTATAATGTTTGTAAGAATTTTGAAAAACACAATTACAAACTTAACCTGTACATACCACACATCATGCCTACCTTTATCCTTTTGGCACTGGGAGTATCCGGTAGCATGGTCAGTTTATTTTTGAGGCCAGATATGTAATTACATATGCTTCCAGTCTTGGGCTTGGATAGCATAGGGATCCTGGGGGTCGCAGGGAGCTTAGGCTTTGCCTCGGTCATGGAGTTACAACACTTGTGCCCACACAGAGACTTATTGTAGCAGCGATGATTACAGGGCCGGAGACCATCAGATGTTGTTTGCACACCTATAGTTTAGTGGAATATCCAGTAAAAGATCACATGTCGAAATTGATGTGACATTATTGTTCCAAGAATTTGTCATACATATTTACTTTAGAAACAAATACATGTAGAACTGATCTTATATCATTTGACAAAAGATGGCAGCTAAAAGACAGATTTTATTGACACTTATTTAATTTTTTTTAATTTCAAAATGTAATAAAATTTATTTATTTTACAACAAATGTGAACAAGTTATTTCAACTTATATTAATCACTTAGCATTTTTTATTGTTTTGCTCTATATGACCTTGCATGTTCCTGGACCAAATCTTTTCTAAAGGACTGATGAAAATCAAAAGTTACAGCACAAACTGATTATACCAAGTTCATTTTCATATGTGAGGAAAGGAAAGTAGCTAATGTAGTCATGATGCACTGATGTAATTGAGATTTTGACTTTTTCTTTAGATTCTTTTTTTTTCAATTTGCAACATAATTAATTTGTGGTTTAATATACATCAACGTGATTTATAAAACAAATTGGTAGACTGAATCCCTATGACTGTTAATCTTTTGACCAACACTATATACCTGTATATCTGCCACCTGACTGTTGCTGATTGCTGCCATCAACCTGTGAAAATTTCATTTTCTCAATCAGTTCTTCAGATGTTTTGGAACTTCAGAAAAAATTGGATTGATGTAAATAAAGTATTAACTAGAAATACATTTAACCAACAAAAACAAAACTTATTAAATAAATATTTTTTAATGTTATGTATTCCGCTAAAATCATATATCATTTTTTAACTTAATTTCTTTCAATTTTGAGAGCTGACTTATCATTTATAGGGTTTATAGAACTTCCAAAAGGAATTAATAGCTGTCTGCATCATTTTCAATTCAGATCAACTAAACAATTGACGGATGTGAAATTCTCTACTACTCAACAAACTATACACCAAAAGAAATATCAATATGCAGTCCTGAAATAAGTACCAATGATTGTAATTGTTGAATCAAATTTCCACACATACTCCTTCTCTAGCTGCTTAATATTAACCTGAACCGATTTTAAACAAACTTCACATAATGTTCGACAATAAGCACTTATCTTAATTGAAATTCACTGGTACCATGGGACATGTTTTACTTTTGAGGCCTCAGACCTGTGTTCTACCTTCGATGGTACATTGGAAATCCTTGTGGCCCCAAGATAGTAAGGTGAATAGGTGGTCTCCACATCCAGCCCGACTACAAACAATGAACAAGATAGTAAGGTGAATAGGAGGACTCCACATCCAGCCCCACTACAAACAATGTACAAGATAGTCAGGTGAATAGGTGGTCTCCACATTCAGCCCAACTACAAACAATGTACAAGTATATCAAATGAATCCTCTTGCACTGACTATCGAGACCTCAGGGGGGAAATACAATTATGCATACATAAACATTTAACAAGCATATTTAGCCAATGTACAAGATAGTAAGGTGAGTAGGTGGTCTCCACATCCAGCCCGACTCCAACCAATGTACAAGTATAATAAGGTGAATAGGTGTTCTCCACATCCAGCCCGACTACAAAAAATGTACAAGTATAGTAAGGTGAATAGGTGGTCTGCACATCCAGCCCGACTACAAACAATGAACAAGAAAGTAAGGTGAATAGGTGGTCTCCGCATCCAGCCCGACTACAAACAATAGACAAGATAGTAAGGTGAATAAGTTGTCTCCACATCCAGCCCAACTACTAACAATGTAAAAGATAGTAAGGTGAATACGTGGTCTCCACATCCAGCCCGACAACAAACAATGTACAAGATAGTAAGGTGAACAGGTGGTCTCCACATCAAGCCCAACTACAAACAATGTACAAGTATATCAAATGAATCCTCTTGCACTGACTATCGAGACCTCAGGGGGGAAATACAATTATGCATACATAAACATTTAACAAGCATATTTAGCCAATGTACAAGATAGTAAGGTGAACAGGTGGTCTCCACATCAAGCGCAACTACAAACAATGTACAAGATGGTAAGGTGAATAGGTGGTCTCCATATCCAGCCCAACTACAAACAATGGACAAGATAGTAAGGTGAAAAGGTGCTCTCCACCTCCAGCCCGACTACAAACAATGTCCAAGATAGTAAGGTGAACAGGCGGTCTCCACATCAAGCCCAACTACAAACAATGTACAAGTATAATAAGGTGAATAGGTTGTCTCCACATCCAGCCCGACTACAAATAATGTACAAGATAGTAAGGTGAACAGGTGGTCTCCACATCAAGCGCAACTACAAACAATGTACAAGATGGTAAGGTGAATAGGTGGTCTCCATATCCAGCCCAACTACAAACAATGGACAAGATAGTAAGGTGAAAAGGTGGACTCCACATCCAGCCCGACTACAAATAATGTACAAGATAGTAAGGTGAACAGGTGGTCTCCACATCAAGCCCAACTACAAACAATGTACAAGATAGTCAGGTGAATAGGTGGTCTCCACATTCAGCCCAACTACAAACAATGTGCACGATAGTAAGGTGAATAGGTGGTCCCCACATCCAGCCCCACTACAAACAATGTACAAGATAGTAAGGTGAACAGGTGGTCTCCACATCAAGCCCAACTACAAACAATGTACAAGATGGTAAGGTGAATAGGTGGTCTCCATATCCAGCCCGACTACAAACAATGCACAAGATAGTAAGGTGAATAGGTCGTCTCCACATCCAGCCCGACTACCAACAATGTACAAGATAGTAAGGTGAATTGGTGGTCTCCACATCCAGCCCGACAACAAACAATGTACAAGATAGTAAGGAGAATAGGTGGTCTCCACATCCAGACCGACTACAAACAATGTACAAGAAAGTAAGGTGAATAGGTGGTCTCCACGTCCAGCCCGACTACAAACAATATACCACCCCCTAAGCTGAATAAGTGGTCTCCGCATCCAGCCCAACTACAATCCATGTACAAGTATAATAAGGTGAATAGGTGGTCTCCACATTCAGCCCAACTACAAACAATGTACAAGATAGGAAGGTGAATAGGTGGTCTCCACATCCACCCCTACTACAAACAATGTACAAGATAGTAGGGTGAAGAGGTGGTCTCCACATCCAGCCCGCTTACAAACAATGTACAAGATAGTAGGGTGAATAGGTGGTCTCCACATCCACCCCTACTACAAACAATGTACAAGATAGGAAGGTGAATAGGTGGTCTCCACATACAGCCCGACTAAAAACAATGTACAAGATAGTAAGGGGAATAGGACGTCTCCACATCCAGCCCGACTACAAATAATGTACAAGATAGTAAGGTGAAAAGGTGCTCTCCACCTCCAGCCCGACTACAAACAATATACAAGATAATAAGGTGAATAAGTGGTCTCCACACCCAGCCCAACTACAAACAATGTACAAGTATATCAAATGAATCCTCTTGCACTGACTATCGAGACCGCAGGGGGGAAATACAACTATGCATACATAAACATTTAACAAGCATATTTAGCCAATGTACAAGATAGTAAGGTGAACAGGTGGTCTCCACATCAAGCGCAACTACAAACAATGTACAAGATGGTAAGGTGAATAGGTGGTCTCCATATCCAGCCCGACTACAAACAATGTCCAAGATAGTAAGGTGAACAGGCGGTCTCCACATCAAGCCCAACTACAAACAATGTACAAGTATATCAAATGAATCCTCTTGCACTGACTATCGAGACCTCAGGCGGGAAATACAACTATGCATACATAAACATTTAACAAGCATATTTAGCCAATGTACAAGATAGTAAGGTGAGTAGGTGGTCTCCACATCCAGCCCATCTACAAACAACCTACAAGATAGTAAGGTGAATAGGCGGTCTCCACATCCAGCCCGACTACACACAATGTACAAGATAGTAAGGTGAAAAGGTGGACTCCACATCCAGCCCGACTACAAATAATGTACAAGATAGTAAGGTGAACAGGTGGTCTCCACATCAAGCCCAACTACAAACAATGTACAAGATGGTAAGGTGAATAGGTGGTCTCCACACCCAGCCCGACTACAAACAATGTAAAAGATAGTAAGGTGAATACGTGGTCTCCACATCCAGCCCGACAACAAACAATGTACAAGATAGTAAGGGGAATAGGTGGTCTCCACATCCAGCCCAACTACAAACAATGTACAAGTATATCAAATGAAACCTCTTGCACTGACTATCGAGACCTCAGGGGGGAAATACAACTATGCATACATAAACATTTAACAAGCATATTTAGCCTCATGCTATCACTCGATGTGGCACTGATAAGAATGCACATAGTTTAAATATGGACTTCTTCACAAAAAAGATTTCAGGTGACATATTCTTTTATTCACATTTGAAATTTGGACTGTTTAATGACACTGGGACCTAGTTGGTTTTCACATAATTATGAAACATCAGTGTTATACAAAAGCCAATATTCTCTGATTATTTCCGTTAACGGGTGACCTACCCCAGTCCTGACTGATGAGGTGGATGTATAACTCGGACCCTGTAGCAGCCCTCTGAACATCCAACTTTTTAGTGAAGCCTGATTCCTTCTGTAAATACGAGTCCCTTAAAAAGACAATGAACAACAACAATTGAATACACAATCCCCAATTCATAAAAAGGTCAGTGATATTCAGTACTTAAACTAATTATTCACCCAGTTTCAGATAGCCATGGCTGATTGAATTCTGGTGTTGTTCCTTACTGTACTGAACAACACAAACGTTTAGCACAGGACCAGATTACAAGATAAAAGACATTAAATTTCATATCTAGTTATCAATAATTTCACATCTAGTTATCAAATTTATCGGCCGCTTGAATAGACAAAGAAAACTTCCTCTTAAACATTTACAGTGGAACTCAGATAACTTAAGTTGAGATCACTTGGATTCCCCCCCCAACCTCTTCATCTCATCTTCATCTATATACATTTTCTTAAAAACTCACACACCTTTTTCCTAGACCCAATGTTTTGTAATAAAGCAGGTTTTACTGTAATTGTACTTTGGTAAGCTCACTGTAAACATATAAAGTACTGTGACGTTAATGTGTTACTGACATAAGTTTGCGTCTGAAGATGATCTTGTTGTCACTGTTAGCAACCAGAAGTATACAGGTATGGAACAGGGAGGCGGTCTTCTTATTTAGTAGGCTTGTCTGGTTTGCAATGTTGAGGTGTAGCAGAATCTCTGCAGTACCACTGTTGTATCGTGACACCTGAAATAAATCAAAATGTGATACATATATAACTTCTGTTTAATACTCAGAACTTTTAAACAAGATTTCGAAGTCAGTATCTGATACTTTTTATCTATAACAAACTAAATCCTGGACCCTAAAACTTTGCAGTTTATGAATCACTATAAAACAGGTCAAGATTTAGTGTAATGTACAAAATTTCCAGTAACATACAAACTTAAAGATAATAAAGTATACACACTCACAGACATTTGAATTTCACATTCTTTAAATCAAGTGAGAAAAGTCAAGTACTGTACCTGCTCCATAGTCAGTTCATATTTAGGAAGATAGGTGACTGAATCTCGTACCTGGTTACCAAAAGGAGGATGTCTGTTGACAATCTATACCAAATATAATGGAGGGAATAAAATCAAATATTAAAAGACGACAAATTAACAAATGATGTAAATTTAATATTATATTTTCAAGATACATATATTAATAATAATTATAATTAATAATAACAATAATAATTGGAGGTTCTTATATACCGCTTTATCACAACCTAGTTCGAATTTGTAGGTCGTCTCAAAGCGGTTCACAAATTATTACCTGTGGTTATAGGGCCTTTGCAACCACCCAATACCTTTCTCAGCACCCGGAGCATACAGCCCGAGCTGCCATTTCGGTGCAAACAGCTAGCATTCAACAATTTTAGCACTGCCCAACCACATACTCACTAATATACAGCTGAGTAGACTGGAACAAGCGGAGTAAAGTATCTTGCTCAAAGATACAACACATTGCCGTGCCGTGGCGCGAACCCGCAACCCTTCGGTCACGAGCCCGGCGTCCTACCACTAGACTACCGTGCCTCCTAATGACTGCATTCAGACTGTTTTACCATAAATTACTGCATGCAAGCATTGCTGTTTACATCAACCATAGATGAACATGTTAAATGCCAGTAAAATGCATAATATACATACTTTTATGCTACATCAAAGTCTACAAAAAAATAATCTCAGGATTTAATAGCTGAAAAATAAATTGGTAAGAAATTTAATTACGCTGTTGAAGGGTATGACTATTATCTCACCAGTTCTAGATCTCGTGGATTGGTTTCCTCGATCTTTTGGAAGCTGGTGATCCCAGCATTGACAAGAGCTGTAGATAGTGCTGGACCTGAACAAAAATAAAAGAGTTTCAATCAGCAATGGGGACAACCAGAATATTTCTACAATCATGAACTTGTATATTCCTGCATCCAGTATAATTATATTATTTTACATTAATTTTATAACTCAGTATTAACTTCAATCTATAAATATAATTATCATTTCGGTGAAAGTTCAACCTTTCCATGCATTTACATGATTTGTTCCAATCAGTAGGGTTGGACACCAATGATAAGATAGTTAGTATCTGGTATACAGTAGTGTCTACTAAGAGTGTGAAGTGTCCTAGGTTCAAATACTAAAATGGCAATTGTATTGCAAGGCAATCCATAGTTGCTCACCTATCTCATAGTTCATACTTCTTGTACTCTTGACTCCAATGGCCAGGACATACTCACATACCAAATCTCGTTACTTCAGGTGAAATAGTATGGAAGATATGCCCCTGATAATCATTTTTCAAAGGTGGAGGTCAAAAGTCTAACCATGTATCACAGTGACCTATTTAATGAACTAGACACTTCACCATCTCAGGATGTACATGCATACCAAATGTGGGTACTCCAGGTGAAATAGTTTAAAAGATATACCCCAGACAAAAAAGAATTCTGAGGTTATGGGGATTTAAGTGTGAAGTGGTCAATTAAGCTGTGCTAGAGTTTTTTTTGTATACACTCTTATTTAAGCTCAACCCTTTCAAGGATTTAGAAGATACTCTGACAGCCAATTCCCTTCAGTTAGCTTGACTTTATAATACACATATATGTGTCTCGTGTACCTATCCTCTCTAGCTGTTTGGCTACATGTTTGGAGTTCTCCCAAAGCTTGGCTTTGATGGCTTTACACAGCTGTGCAGCACTCAGGAATGCCTTATAATCATCCCGTATCCACAGCACCTCCATCAGACCTACAAACATAAGTCCACAATTCACACATCTGATAGAAATCAAGTAATGTCCTACAGTCAGTCACCTATAAACACAATTACACACTTAACTGATGGAAATGTCTTCACACAGATAAGCAGTATTCAGGAACGTTTTATTCTGACAGCCTCAACAAAGAATAAACTTTTGAAATCATCACAGTAGTTAACCTCAATTATTATACCTCTACTTATTTTACACTATACAAAAGTAACCACATAAACAAGCTATTTCCCCTCTAACTGCATGCCAGGGAAATAGTTCGTCTGGAGGGGTGCGATAGTTTTGAAACTATTTCCCTAGGAAAATGCGGAAAATTGAGTGACGTCGTGGGCGGGGCCTGACCGAATATGGACCAATCAGCGCAATCAAATTACGTCGGCTATTTCCGGCCAGCAGAGCCGGTACTTTCTGGATCGACCTTCACCGCGCATTGTTGTTGACAGACGACAACAGAAATGGCGACCACCAGGTTTTCTGTGTTGGACGAGAGCGAGTTGTCGGACATATTGGAGGCAAAAGACAGTTGGAACACACAAAAAAACCAGTACAGGCATCCGTTACTTTGCTCTCTAGCTACCTCACTGAAAAGGGTTTGAATATCGCGGACATGGAAAATTTGTTATCTAATAATATTTAGAATATTGTAAGGCAGTGTTTGTATCGGTATAATAAAACAGTTGAAGTATGGGTATTTCGGGATATAGCAAGTTTATGATCCCCCTCCTCCAGGACTATTTCCCTCGGCTTCGCCTCGGGAAATAGTCTTCGCCTCGGGGGATCATAAATTTGCTATATCCCTCATACCCATACTTTAACTGTTAACTATAGAACTATAGAACTTTTCATTTTAGAGGCAATTTTTGCCAAATATAATTATTCAGACTGTCTGTGATATTAGAATGAATCCCTTATGAATTTTAAATCATGTCTGCAATGTATCAGCTATGATTAAAAGAAAAATGTTGTCTAGAAACCACTTAGTATCATTTACCTAGATTTCATGATGACTATAGACATCTGCAGTAATAATTACCAGAATACATGTATATGTATATATGTATATATAAGATGCCACAATTGTTTTTTCAACTTCCAAACAACAATTGATGAATCTCATCAAGTCCCTTAACCTACTTGATGTATGGAACCTTGGCATTAACAACTTCAGCAAAATGTTATACCTGTGTCAGTCACAACAAATCAAGAGACATTACGAAGGAACCCTGAAGAAGACTTACATCTAGAAAGTCTCTGTGCAGCTCTGAATATCCTGGTGATGTCCTGTTGTAAAGCAAAATCTTGAACCAGAAGGCAGCCCAACTGTGCTTGTATGAGGCTAAAAATCATATTGGAAGTTTATCATAAAATAATAAAACTGAACTTATTCTATTCATTTTATCTTCAGCACTCCACTTAATAACAATAATAACAATTAGCTACTTGCCTACATTTGATTTGGTTAGTGTTTTACGTCCTATTAACAGCTATGGTCATTCAAGGACGTGCCAGGTTTTGGTGGTGGAGGAAAGACGGAGTTCCCCGAGAAAAACCACCGACCTACGGACAGTACCTGGCGACTGACCTACGTAGGCCTCGAACCCACAACCGAGTGGTGGAAGACTAGTGGTAGCAGAATGTCAGACCCCTTAACCACTTGACCACCGCGGCACCCTACATACATTTCAGCAAATCTTTCAGAATATACAATTTATATGATTTTAAATTACTATGTGTCTTAACTACACCTAGAGTAATCTAGTTTGTCATTCTGTAACAATGAGCATATAAGTCTTGATCATTACCAATTGACTTTCATTTGCTTCGTCTTGATCTTTCCTTGCAACTGATACCTGAAAAATAAAAATAAAATGCTTTTAAGAGTGCATAAGCAAGATTTTTTTAAAGGGGAGTTAGGTGTTAAAAGCCTTTTCATGAGACACAAATACAAAAACAAGGCAGAGTATTGCAAGGCAATCCATAGTCCCCCACCGGTAAAGATTTCTATATTTAACAAACAGTACACTTATGTCAGGAAGCATAGGTCACAGTTAGGTCATAGTGACCTACTTCTTGCACTCCGCCATCCCAAGATGTCCTTGTACACAAACACTGGTTACTCCGGGTGAAATAGTATAGAAGATATCCTCCGGACAAACTTCTTCAAAAGTTACAAATACATGAAAAAAAAACAATTGTAACCAAAAGTTGCAGTGAGCATAAGCTAGCATACCTAGTCATTCAACAAACATCCATGTGAAGTTTCATCAACATAGGGCTAGTGTTGTTAATTTAAAAAATGTGTGGAGAAGAATAAGGTGTGAGATGAATGTGGGCTAAAAAATTAATGCCATTGTGAAGATTGCTTTAATTTGTTGTGTTAATAATGATAAATATGTTCCTACTGACCTTGCATGAACTTGGTTTAAAGTTAGGCAGCTTTCACAGTTTTGATGTAGTTTATAATGTACTGTATCAAAACCTGTGTTTGTTATAGTTACTTTGATACAAATAATACCTGATGGTTTGTCTATTCTTGTCTTTGTTAAGAGTGTTCAGCGTCTTCTTTTCATTCACTCTCAGTTGGACCTCCATGAACTCCTCACTCCCAGATACAATCCCCAACTTTTATAGAAAAAGAATAGATGTCAAGTTTACATGTGTCAATACATACACTGTACTTTAGTTACGATGAAGACAATGCAACAGACCAGGCAGGAATTCCAACCCCGGACCCTACTAGCTGTAGATGGATGCTCTTTTAGTTACTAACCCTTTCACCCCTATGTAACTTTAGTAGACTCTACCATGCATTGATCCAGATGAGTCTATTTTGGTCTACAGTTGTGAAAGGGTTGACTGAACTGTCTAGTCACCAGCCTTCAAACCAGCAACAAATATGTTTTATATTGTGGTGATATGAATATAAAACATACAGACAAACTTCCATAAATCAGACTTCAAAGATTCCAATTTCTTGATGTGTCAAACTTACTGCAAAGTCCTGATTTTCCCCCTTAATTAACACTACTAATATTCTATTCATGAACCAAACATTTATGAGTCAAAATATTTTTGCCATTTCAAAGGTTATTTAAGGTCTCTTCATTTTGAAAATATTGAAAATTACAACTGAAAGATCGAAGTGAAAAATGAACAAGTACGTTAAGACATGCACCCAAAAACGAATTGATAAACAACGAAATGTTTCATTTGATAAGATCATCATACAAACTACAATGTATAGATAAACATGGTATTCTTATAGATTTAAAATGTTCTTAGCCTGTAATTTGTCTTTTACGTATCATATTCTGTCTTATTGACATTATTTCAATGATATGTGTTGGTCCCATAAAGTTAAAACATTGGAATTTTACTGTATATCATATGTAATGTGCTATATAGATGTGTATAGTGATAGTCAAACATACATTAGAAACTAGAATGCTGGGATTTTCATCTTTGTGAATAACTCAATTAAGCAAATTAAGATAGGAACAATATCTCTGTTAAATCATTCACCCCTGAAGACACATTTGAACTCTTCTAATTCAAAGGTTGGTATAGTTCATTATGAAATTTCAGGGGTGAATGAGTTAATAAAATCAATACCAGGTCGCTGATGCTCTCCTCTCCTGTAACACCACAGAACTTCTTCATTGTCTCAAAGGCGATGCAATATCTTGCCATCAGTCTCCCAGCCTCTGAATCATCAATCAATCATTCATGTCATATAATAAACAAGAATTTCCTTACTTTGAATAGCAAATTATACAATTCTCTATGATCATAAACAGTGACAACAGTAAATCCCTCTTCACTTAAATTATAACTAAATCTGTAGACTGAATTATCAAATGCCCTAGGCCTCCATCTACATTACCAAGTATATAACCATACATGCACACTGAATATCACTTTCCACCCACATCAAAAACATGCCTTCATGCTGATTACAACTTTCCACCTTCATTATAAACATGCCGGCACACTAGATATCATATCTTTGGTTTGGTTTGTTTGTGTTTTACATCCTATTAACAGCTATGGTCATTTAAGGACGTGCCAGGTTTTGATGGTGGAGGAAAGCCAGAGTTCCTGCAGAAAAAAAACACAAACCTACAGCCAGTACCTGGCAATGCCCTACACAGGTCTTGAACCTGCGACCCAGTGGTGGAGGGCTAGTGGTAGCAGAATGTCAGACGCCTTAACCACTTGGCCACCACGGCCCCCTAAATATCATATAACTTTCCACTTCATTATAAACATACACTGTACCTGTAGACTGAATGTCAAATGTGTCTCCATTCATTTTTATCATCTGGATACCAGCCAATTGATTCAGATTCCTCATACAAAGTTCTGAAAAAATAGAAATTAATACAAAAGCACTAATACAAAAATACAAAAATACAAAATTTACAGTGGTAAAGGATTCTTTGAGAGATAGATTTCATTTGTAGAATCTGAAACCATTGACTATCAGAGCACAGTATATTTATTAATGATTAGGTATCTCTGGATTTTTGCTCAATTCTGAACTTAAATTGAATGATATCTAAACAAGTTTTATCTTGCCAGATTAAAAGTGTGGAAAGACTGAATGAATTTTTTATGCTATTGATCAGCCGTAATATAAAACCGCTTTCACGATTTATTTAGAGTACACTCCTTTTTTATGTTATGGCTCAATAACGTAAAAAAAACTTTCAAGTTAATCCTCAAATGAAAATTATTAAAACATTTCATATAACTGAAAGCTTTATTGCTTAGTAAAACAAATACCAACAAATGTTTACCTTGAAGTTTTGTCTCTGTTTGATCTCTTGTGAGGCCAACTGGCATTCCTGTAACACATGTTTTTTTATAAACCTGATTGACCTTCTTAAATTTCAAATGTTTAACATATTTTAAACAGTATCCTACAATATTTGCAGTGAGATATGTAACGTATAGTACTCTATATGCTTATAAACAAGTCCAATCATCTGTACTCGGTACTAGTACTGACCGTAGTGTTTGGGGTTCTTCATCACCCTGATGTAGAGGTAGGTGTGTCGTATCCACTCCATCGCGATGGCCATGTCACTGATGGTTTGCAGCACAATCTCAGCATTCAGGTGCTCTATCAGGTGCTTGTGTAGGCTATATTGGGTTAAAAACAAATTACCAACACCTTTTTTCCAAGATGGCTCAAATTTTGAAACGTGTGAATTTTACTCGGTTGTAAAGATTTCAGTGTAAGAAAGGACTTGGGAGCATGGTACTTGGGAGCTCTTTGTTAAACAAAAAAAACTTGAAATCAAAACCCTAAATAAGTTCTGTTTATACCTGCTCTCAATCATCTGTGTTCCATTCAGCAAAGATTCATACTTCAGCTGTTCATAAAGAAAAATATCAAAGTTAACGAAGAAAAATATCAAATTTCACAAAGAAAAATATCAAATTTCACAAAGAAAAATATCAAAGTTAACGAAGAAAAATATCAAATTTCACAAAGAAAAATATCAAAGTAGATTGAGCAGTTAAGAAAAATAATGAATGCACAAGAGGTCATGGGCAAATCATTTGTTCTAATTTTGAAATTAGAACTGACCATTTTCTTCAATTTTTAAATGAATTGATAAGGTATCAGAAGTAAAAGATTACTTGATATGTGAAAAGTTTAATAGAAATAATTGATTTTACCTTGCTTTGTGTCTTTGTCATAATAACAGCAGTTGCAGTAGTATCAAACTGAAACATGCACCAGCAATCAGATATTAAGTCGAAAACATTACTGGTTGAACAACAATATATTTAATGTATAGCTAGCATACTACAGAGGTGGAAAATATACACCCATCCTCGCCATGTAGCATCCAGCAATCCAATTGGACCCATTGCATGAGAAAGTTATACACTTCAAATGCTGCCGATGCATCCTTATAACGAATGTATGAAAATATTGAAATGTTACAAGAATAAACTTCATTTGCACCATGAAAATCAATAAAATAAAATTATCTCAGGGATGTGGCAAGATTTCTACATTTCTCTTTGTGTTATAAGTTAATTCTAAAGAGTTCCTGATATAGTGATAATGACTAAAGCAATGAATCAATTTGAATTTCAAATACTATGGATAATTATTTTCAATGAGGAAAGTCTGCTGCTAATATGTGTTTTTTTAGGCTTAAAATAGAAAAGGGTTGTTAAACTTGTCTAATGGAAAAAAGCAAATATGATGGGCCTGCTAATGACAACCCTTAGTGGTCACTTAAGGTCACTTACCCTATTTGATCAAATGATATTTTAGCAAGTTACATTACAGAAACCAATATGAGGATGGACAGATGGTGGGACAGAAAGATACTCATAATTTTGATGGGCCTATAAAATAAGAATTTGTTTAATGTTTTATTCCATAACATGCTTAAACACATTTCTTTTAATAAACCAGAAATTGTTCCATTTTATAAGTAATTTTCCCACATCTGCACTCAATCATGTTTGCCATCCGAACACTCATATAATAATAATAATAATAATATACAACATTTGATATAGCGCTCTATCTAGCTAACATAAGCCACTCTAAAGCACTTTACAGTACATAGATATACAATTAATACAATTAGGATATACAATTTTTGAGGAATTTGCAGGAGCTGCCTGATCAGGCGCGAACTACTAGTCCTATGCCACCTGGATAATATCTCCCTATGTGTGTATGCCTGCGTGTGTGCTGGAGATGTATTGTGTTCTGTTTGTAGTGGGACCGTGCTTCCAACGGCATCTTCTTTATATTGCCATCTCACTTGAATGCTACATCACAGATACCGCAACATCCACCCCAGACCATTTCATACTCCACCTGGGTTGTCGGAGTTAGAGTTATGGAAGTATTTTTATCCTATTTTACAGTCAATGATACCTCATGTTTAATGCATTCCAAGCTTACCACTGCTAAGCAAATTTTACACATGTGAGGCAATTCTGCAGGTACCTTCTTGCAGATGAAAATTTAAGGCATTATATGGTATTAAATAATTCTTCTACCTGTGGTCGTCCAGCTCGTCCAATCATCTGTAGAACTTGAGTGTTGGAGTATTCCTCTAGCATGCCCATATTGTAGTGCTGAGTGGCCTTAAGGATCACCAGGTGGGCAGGGAGGTTCACACCCATGGCCAGAGTGCTTGTAGCAACTGTTGAAACATTGACCAATATCAACTATGTCACCTGATAACAAAATTTCAATGTTTGTACATCTTTGTTTGATAATTATGATAATAATAATAATTTGAGGTTCTTATAGGTCGTCTCAAAGTGGTTCACAAATTATTATCTATGGTTATAGGGCCTTTGCAACCAGCCAATATCTTTCTCAACTCCCTGGGGAGCATACAGCCGGTGCTGCCATTTTGGCGCTCACAGCTAGCATTCAACATTTCTGGCACTGCCCAACCACATACTCATTTACAGCGAAGTAGACTGGAACAAGCGAAGTCTCTTGCTCAAAGATACAACACAGTGCCGTGCCATGACTCAAACCCACAACCCTTTGGTCACGAGCCTGGCATCCTACCACTAGTCTACCATGCCTCCTAAGGATTAGGATGCTATATATTTTTTGTTTCATGTTGGATGTCAAGAAATAAACCAATATTTTAAACATCTAGTAACGAACCCAAAACTTGTAGTTGAGATGAAGCAAACAGCTCCTCCATGTATTTTCTATCTTGAATATCCATCCCAGCATGGTGAACACCAATACCCTTTATCAATGTGTCTGAAAAGAGCAAGCAGTACATGCTATATTTACCATTTGCAAAACAGGTTAAACATCTATGCTTGAGAAAATTATCTTAAACATTATTATTTGACAATAAGTCTCAATATAAAGCCCCTCTTTATCTGACTGCATTAATGAAATATAATGTCCCTTATTTCCTTTGCCTCCTAACTTAATAGCTTACTGCCGACATACATGTATTTTGAAGTAACAATTCCTTTTTAAGTCATTCTTGATATATGCCAAATCTCTTTATAATAGCAACATTTTGTGGGACAAATTGTGGTAATAAAATAAGGTTTTACTGGACTAAAAAAAAAGCTGGTCACTTATGGAGAACAGTTCAATTGGTTTGACCAGAGTTGTTCGTTTATGAATTAAGGTTGAACCCAGTAATTTGATGCTGCTTTCAGGCGAGCCTTGACAAAGCCTTGGAAAGCCTGCACAAACATTTGCAGGTCTCCCAGGATTTATACCCGAAAATGTTGCATTTAAAAACGGACTTACCGGTTGTTCCGCATAAATGAACAGGCCCCTTGTATTAAAAGATGGCAGACAGAACAACAAATACCATCAATACAATTCACAGTAAGTACAGATCAAGACATATACCTCTGAGTTTAGCATCCTTTACCAGATTGGAGTATTTCAGCAAAATCTGTCTGTTTTTAACATCCTTGATAAAGGTACTTCTACTGTCTTTGGCCAGAATGTCAGCAGCCTGTTGAGTACCTTTCCTTGTGGAACAGAACTGAAACAACAAAATGAATGTGTACTGTTCCACACCTTTTTGAACGTCCAGCCTCTTCTCTTGAGATATTGATTTTTTTTTTTAAATCTAGGACTGAACAATTAGAAGCAATCTTAATTGCCAATAGCATAAGAGATTGCTAATCTCTCAAGACTGATTCTGCTTAAACCAAAATTGTTTTGCCAAAACAAACCTCCAAACAACAATATTTGAAAAACAAACATAGGTCCAGCAGAAACTGCATATCAATACAACAGAAACTAAATTAAACATTACATAATTCACAATCCTAAAACTATAGTCTTTGAACTAGATTTAAATGTGTATATGAGATGAATATCTATGTAAATTAAAACTAAAACCTACCAAATCCAAAAAGCACTTTTGGTTTCCATGATTACTTTGAACAATGCAAGTTTCACTATTTATTTAAAACCAAGGACATTTAAAAGATAATTATCCTACATTTTTCATGAATGGAAACGAAGTTACTGAAATTCTAACTTTCTAATCACATTTATTCATTTAAACATGGAATAATTTCAACAGAAGATAGACACAGCTGCCTACCACCAGTGCAGGTTTTCCATCTGAGTAAGTGTTGATGATCCCACCAAGCTTGTAACTGAGTGACATGTCAAAGTGGAACCCAGAGCCTTTCTGTTCATCAAACGGGTACCCAAGCACCACCTTCCTAAGTCGCACTGGCCGACAACTCTCATCCATCCTGGAATCAAATATTTGAAAAGTCCACTTTCTTTTCTTTGGGACAAATGCACAATTTATTTGTCAATCTATGTATGATCCAACAGACTCTTTGTAAAATGCTGAATGATGAGCCAAGTTTATATAATCTGAAGTCAAATGTGTGCTTTATATTTTGTTGTATGTATTTATGGTGTGCTTAACTCTTATAATTATGAACTGTACGGCTGTAAGCTAAAAGTACATGTATATTTTCAAATTTTGATCAAGATCTGTGTTAAATGTTTGTTGTCATACTAATGAATATTTATAAGTTAAACTGTGACTATACATTATAAAGGTAAATATTGATGGTGCATTAATATAAAACAAGAGTACCGCGGGGCGGAACAATTAAAATACGCCCGTCGAATGCCATATAGCGTTATATACTTTCTTACATTGAAATAAGATCTGCATCGTTCTAAGAGTGGTTATATATAATTAGCTGACATATGCTATAAACAAGAGGCCCAATGGGCCTGCATCACTCACCTGGTATTAATCTCACACTTGTAATCTTAAAAGTGGACTAAAATACAGTTACAGGCAAAATATCAGTGTTTCATTCATAAGAACCTATTAAAAGATTTAAACATATGACATCTGTGACCTTGAATGTCGAACAAGGACATTATAATATTAGGTTGAACAGAGTTTATAGTCTTCCAACCCAGCATGCTTCTGGAAAAATATCATTAGCCTGGTCCTTTTGGTTATACAGAACAAATCATTTTAAGATTTAAACATATATTGACCACTGTGACCTTGAATATGGGCGAAGGTCATTCACTTGGTAGTCCTTCATCCCAGCATGTTAATGGCCAAATATCATCACCCTTGGCCTTTTGCTTATTAAGAAGAAGTCATTCAATGGTTTTAAACATATTTGACCCCTATGACCTTAAAATATATATGTCAAGGTCATTCATATGAACTTGGTAGTCCTTCATCTCAGCATGTTACTGGTATTATCCTAGGCCTCTTGGTTATTCAGAAGAAGTTGTTTAAAGGTTAAGAATATATTTGACCCTGTGACCTTGAAAAAAGATGAAGGTCATTCATTTGAACAAACTTTATAGCCCTTCATCCCAGCATGCTACTAGCCAAATATCATCACCCTAGGCCTATCGGTTATTCAGAAGAAGTTGTTTAAATGTTTAAAACATATTTGCCCTCTGTGACCTTGAGTATAAGTCAAGGTCATTTATTTTAACAAACTTGGTAGCCCTTCATCCCAGCACTGGCCAACTATTATCAACCTAGACCTCTTGGTTATTCAGAAGAAATTGTTTAAATGTTTTTAACATATTTGACCCCTGTGACCTTGAATATAGATCAAGGTCATTTATTTGAAAAATCCTGGCACCCCTTCATCCCAGCATGTTACTGGTCAAATATTATCATCCTAGGCCTCTTGGTTTTTCAGAAGAAGTTGTTTAAATGTTTTTAACATATTTGACCCCTGTGACCTTGGATATAAGTCAAGGTCATTTATTTGAACAAACTTGGTATTCCTTCATCCCAGCATGTTACTGGCCAAATATCATCACCCTAGGCCTCTCGGTTATTCAGAAGAAGTTGTTTATAAGATTTTAACATATTTGACCCCTGTGACCTTGAATATA
>NW_018404580.1:373262-384784 GCF_002113885.1 Mizuhopecten yessoensis
GGCCTCTTGGTTATTCAGAGGAAGTTGTTTAAAGATTTTAACATATTTGACCCCTGTGACCTTGAAAATTGATGAAGGTCATTTATTTGAACAAACTTGGTAGCCCTTCATCCAAGCATGCTTCTGGCCAAATATCATCACCCTAGGCCTTTTGGTTACTGAGAAGAAGTTGTTTAAAGTAAAAAGTTGACGCCGGACGGACGACGGACGCCGCACCATGCCATAAGCTCACTTGGCCTTTTGGGCCAGGTGAGCTAAAAATGAGAGAAAATCTTCAGACAAAAAATCAAATACTGAAATGAACAAAAGGCAATAAATTTTGAAAAAATCGTTAAATCAAAATTCTTTTAAGGGAGACACAACTTCATATCATGATTATAAAGTATACCAAGTTTCAAAGAGATCCATCGAAAAATGTAGGAGGAGATTTCCGAACAAAAATAAAATCCTGAAATGATCAAAGGGCAATAACTTTTGGAAAAACTGTTGAATTAAAAATTTTTTTAAGGGAGACATAACTTCATATCATGATTATCATGTATACCACGTTTCAAAGAGATCGGTCGAAAAATGTAGGAGAAGATCTCCGGACAAAATTCAAATACTGAAATGAACAAAGGGCAATAACTTTTGGAAAAAATGTTGAATCAAAATTCTTTTAAGGGAGACACTACTTCATATCATGATTATAATGTATACCAAGTTTCAAATAGATCGGTCGAAAAATGTAGGAGATTGCCGGACAAACAAAGTTTATGTCGGCCGGACGAACAACGCCATACCATGATACTAATGTCAAATTTGATGGTAGAATAAAAATTAATCAGAAAATAAAGTAATGAGAAAAATGCGGATTAAGCCTTACCCAGGTCATAAATTCTCAAATTTCAAAATAACATCAGTAATAATAAATGTAAGTTTGGTATTTTCATCAGTAACAACAGCGAAAATCTGCAAAACAGCATGCAAAACTTGCTCAAAATTCCTCTGAACACTGAATACAAACAGAAACAAGCTGTTCTTTTCGGTTGATGTTTGATGGTTCAGCCCTAGTGATAAATCAATGATGAAAAATAATCAAAAGTTAGCGAAAAAATAAAATAAAACTTATTCTTGATGATAAAATTGAAAAGCTGATTAATAAGTTATGTTTGTGAACATTTGGGAAACCTTTTGACCCCTCCCCTCAACTCTTAGAGGGTCAGCCCTATGTCTGGAAAGCTTGAACCAATCAGAATTGAAGTACACTCATCTTTTGATTGACTTGGACATTGACAAATTACGATCTAATTTGGGGATAAAAACAATTATTAAAACATTAACAGACTAAAAATGTCTGTAACACATCAATGTCCCTGCAGCTTAAACTTTACACAACTATTGGAAAGTGAGGACAAACATTCTTTTTTAAATTAAAAGAAAAAGAAACAACATTAACTTAAAAATATATATTATAGATAAAGAATACTTGTAAAATGTTGCTGCTTGATGGTTCTCACCCATCCACTCTGCAATCTACAACACAAACATCCCTGTTGATGCCTAAATGTAATGCTACAGTGCCTATAAACAATAAATCAAGGAGCTCAATGATGGAAATATAGCGTAATTGGTCTGTGATCAAACTTCATTTTTAAATTGGAGTGTTACACAACAGTCAGCTTAGAATTTGATATCCTGTCTTTCAGTTTTCAGATACTGTATGTACACAAGTTTCATGCAAGTGAACTAGGAACAGAAATTCCAATGTACAAAGTTTTTCTATCATCCAAAGTTCAGCTGTTTATATCAGATTACTGTATAGAAGTACATGTACATGTTTATTTGGTGAATATGTGTTTACATTATTAATAGGGTAAATCTCAAGTAATCCTCAAGATTCTTCATTCTAACACAAAATTCTGTACTTACATCCTCGATATTGGGTATGGTGGCAGACACAGCTATGAAACGGAGTTTGGGTAGGGGTTGCTCAGTGTTAGAGTGAGATAGGGAGACCTGTACAGTCTTCATCCTGCTGATCACAGCCTCTATTGTCGCTCCCCGCACATTGTCATTCAGAACATGGATCTGTAGTGACATTTTACAAATCTGCACATCCACAGCAAAACCTTTCATGCTAGGTATCTAATTATTAACAAAGTTGATGCCTTTGAAAAAGGTTTGGTGCAGATGTCAATGTATATCTTCAGTTCTCCCATTGAGATTGTATTGAGGTAATATTTAAAATCACAGTACTACAGTAGATTGGAGGAAAAAAATGTTTTGGCTAGGGGTAACTTTCAGGAACAAATATTCAAAAATATTGTTGATATCCCAAGCTTTACTTCTGAAATGAAGACTATAGACACTTACTATCGCATACAGTATGTGTCCCCTTTGTCCCTATCTTAGTCAGATGTCATATTTTGCATAGATATGGTAATGATATTGATAGATTTTCATAATCATTATGATTCAATAAAAAAGAGAAGTTTATAATCACGGAGAATGAACTTGTGACAAATACGCTAAAACTCTACACCATCACACAAAAGCACACTACAGTAACTTAATTAATGCTTTATCCAAACTGAACAGTTATAATTGTAAGAAAACAGTTAATACAGTAACTTAATTAATGCTTTATATAACCTGAACACTGAACAGTTAGAAACAGTTAATACCTCATCTATAAGGAAGAGGCACACTGACTGGACAATACATTTGTTGTCCCGCCAGCGTCGTGTCATGCTGTCCCATTTCTCCTACAACACATTCATTTTGATATCACAAACTCTGTATGTCAGTGTCACAAAATGATGCATTTAATATAATACGTGCATTAGTGATTACGTTGATAGTGATATGTGGATATTTCTTTATTGATCAAAGTTCATATATCATTCAAGTATGATAATGCTTTAATGGAGTTTTTACTGTAAGGTTTTATAGAAAAATTAGAACTTTTAACCAACTTAAGCATGTGATGAGATTTGTATCGTTTGCGATGCTTTATTATGGTTTTCAGAGTCATATTTGTGCTCCACGGCAGGGAGTTATCTTGTGACAATCAAACTCAAATTTTGGCAATATATATTTATAGGCAAACTAGTTTCTTAGGTTTCCTTCAGATAGTTTTACAATGTTTTTATTCTATTGACTAAACTCTAGATGAATTCAGAAAAGATTATGTTTGACACTTACAGGGGTTGTGAGGATCACATTCACTTCCTGCAGCTCATAATAATTATCTATTTCTGTATCACCAGTTAGTTCTTTACACTTCAGGCCAAATGACTCAAACTTGTCCGTCCAGTCCTGTAATCTCTCACTGCATAAGGCCTTGATGGGAGCCACTTAAAACAAAACATTATATCATTACCACAGTAGGGAATAAGCCTTATTTCAGAAGTCAATCTAATTTCTGGTATTTTGATTTAAAAATTTCTAAATAGATCCCTCCCTGAAACCAGAATTAATCTTAAGGTATGTTTGAAAATAGTTTAAAATTTCTCAAGACGCAAACAGAGTGATATATTATCCAGTTTTGTGTTGTTATCAACTGGTACTTTTCACAAGTATAAATATGGTACGTGCAACAGTTTGTGATTGAAGTCACTTCTTTTTCAAAAGCTGCCTTTAGGAATAAAACCCCAAAAGCACAGATTACTTGTCCAACGCTCCAACTAATTACACTGGTTCATCACTGTAATAAGTCGGCTATAGAACAAGACCTCGTCAAAAAAACACTTTTTAGTTGGCATGGTATCTCAATATTTTTCCACCTGTAGTTATAAACTTCTATTTCTGAGGATTTACTAAGTAATAAAAGACATGGTGGTCAGTAGAAAATAGGTGGTTATCAGTGACTTGGCTAGTGCCTTTCCTTATCTCTATATTCATAAACAAGTACTGTATATGGTCCAGATTGCTTCTAGTTGCAAAAGTGTATGTGATTCATACATTGTTAATAAATGCAACACATGTAAGGTAACAAGATACGGTCTAAACCAAATGTCTAACCTTTGCCCCATTTTGATGATGACCACTCTGGGATTTCAAAAAAAAATTCTGATTAAAACTTGATGTTTAGCATCAAACATTCACTTGAGTTTTAAATAATGTAAAACATTAACTTATTTTCAAAAGTAATGTTGTTACATTGACTTACTATAGACAATCTTGAAGCCTCTCACCACAACACTCTCCATCTTCATGATAAGTCTAACAACGGCCAGCTCAAATATGACTGTCTTACCAGATCCTGTGGGAGCACACACCACAAGGGGCTTGTCAGTGTAGAAAACCTAGGAGAAAAGCGTAACAACATACAGAGCACACATTTATTCCAGCAAAAATTGTTCTACTCACTCAGCATGTGCAGATTACTTTAGGAAATTAACTGTATCATACATCAATAAGTGATTCGCTAGATACATATTTTTGAGACAACTCCTTACACTGAGAGTCAATTAGCACACCTGACAAGTTCCTGAGAATAAAATGAGGATCACAGATGATCATGTGGGTTATAATCAAGGACTCCATGCAGAATCAGGGTTTTCCCTGTCTCCTCTTCTACAGAGTCAACCGAGACTACCAAATTAATCTGCAGCAATAGTCTGATTGAAATACACGTACAAGAAATCTCATTTCCCCCCCAGCCTTTTTGTGAATTTATCTTCATGGTGTCTAATTTTGCAATGATCAGATGATCATGATCCGTGTGTTGTGAAACTCAAAACAGTGTCAGAAAAATACAAACCTTAACTCATTCACCCCTGAAGACACATATGAACTCCTCCAATGCAAAGGTTGGAATAGTTTATTATGAAATTTCAGGGGTGAATGAGTTAAATAATTTTAATACCTAAAATACTACATGCTTTGCATTACTACACTTACATCATCAAACACTTTAGACTGTACAATGTTGAAATAAGGGAATGCCTTGAATATGGTCCTGTATTTGACAGCTGTTTTTACATTGAATTAAGGAAACATATAAAGAAAACAACTGAACACACTTATATATTGAATATTTAAATCTAGTTGATTTAGGAACTGAATAACTGAAAGAGGTTTAACATTAAATTGTTTCCAATCAGAATTAATTGCAAAATATTTTCAAAACTGGATATAACATATACTGAAATAAAGCCTCTCAAAATAATAGCTACGAAGATGATTTTCACTGCTAAATGTGCTGTACATATAAATTTAAATGACTTATATTTCATAGGATATAAATGTTGCATTTTGTCTTAATTCACAAGTCTATTCAACCATTAAGGTCATAGGAGTGTATTAATAAACGGAAATAGGAAGTACATCCGTAGTTGAAAATCCAATGTAGGGAGACAGTATCACAATTTCCGCATATTCTTATGTTTAATATTAAACGATGAATATTGTATGTTTATTATTGACAGAACAGGGTGTTCTCTCAATATTAAAGTATTTCAAAGCAATCCAGGCATAAATTCAGATGTTTTTTTATCAATGAGTCACATGTGACTGTGTCCATTTTTCTGTACTTCAGGAAACCGGCTAACTATTTCACTACTGTGAAGTTTTTCAAGAAAGATAACTCTTACATTCAATTACTATGTGTATACGTTTTTTAAATATTATAAAATGTCAATTTTTAATCGTTTATAGAGAATTAATTTACACAATTTCAGCATTTATTAAATTGATCTACATTAATGCAATACTAATCTATGTCAGTATAATTTTTATTGACATCATTTTGGTGAGGTTTTTTTTCAAAATTCAAACCTTTTTACATAAATTTCCATTTAAAATCCTTAAAATTCTGACAACCTATATTTTTTTGTAGCAGAAAGTTTTCTTAACTTCAAAGCAATTTAACTACAAAATTTGAAGAAATTCTACTGAGAAATGGTGACACAATCCTATTACCTTAATTCAAATATCTTATAATACTAATTAACTACATTGTCTTTGTTAAAACTGTTCACCTTCAATAAGGCCAAAGTATCACTTATTACATTAGACTTAAATCTAAATCTTCTAGCAACGACAGAAAAGCATTATCAAAGTTCCATTATTTATGGAGCCTGATAGGGAGACTTTCTTAAATTTAAATAAAATACCTATATACATGATATTGCTCAATGTGAATTTTTTTGGGGAGGAAAGAAGTCTAGGCAAAATTGTGAAAATAATACAGACAATAAGTGAAATGATAAATGATGGATTAAAATCAAAATGACAATAGCTCACTTGAACTTTTGATTCTGAAGAGTAGTAAATAAAACTTCAGCCAAAACAGAGCCATTGTACCTGAAGCTATTCCGTCTTTGCGTATTGCAGAGTTATCTTCTCTTGAGAGCAGGTATTGATTGTTACGTCATTTGTTTGTGAGAGTAACGTCATCAATTTTTGAGAAAACGATTTAATTTTCTCACACGAACCAATGGCGTAACAATCAATACCTGCTCTCAAGAGAAGATAACTCTGCAATACGCAAAGGCGGAATAGTGATCTTGCAGTCTGCCTAGAGGATACATGAAAACATCGATGACAATACCAAGTTAGTGGAGTCACAGAACAGTCAGGAACTACTAGTAACAAACAGGGGAAATGATTACTTTCATCTTTACCTGGCAGTTTCCAAATGTTTGTGCATGAGAAAAAAAATGTTCAAAGATGAATAAATAAAGGATACGCAGCTCTTCAACTGGTTTTAGCGCGAAACCATCACAGCTTGGAGCGGGTACTGTCAGAAATGAAAATCAGGCATACAGTCCACATACCAAAGTTATAAGAAACATTTAACATATTAGACCAGATGGGGTAAGCAATTTAACTACAAAATTTGAATCGATTTTGATCCACTATATAACACAATTCGATTTTCAATGACACAGCTTCTTAAAGTCCAAATATGGTCATGATTTACTGAAATATCTATTCCTAGTGCTTGACAGAATTTTTTCAACATTTTGTAACTTCTTTTTCATTCCTTTAAAGTTACAGCACAAATGTATCCCTTTTTACAAATATTCTATCCACAGTGTATCTTATAGAAACTGTATATAATTGAATTTAATTCATTGAATAGTTTCTTACACAATTCCCAAATGATTTGAAATCTTGAAGCAAAACATGAGCTAGAATATTATACAAACCACAAGAAACTTACAGATCAGTGGAGCTGGTGTAAATAGTTTGTCTTTTACTGATACCACAGGAAGAGTGTCAGTTCTGGAGTCAAACAAGTCCTCATCGCTCCCAACTTCTGTATCATGCCTCACACTGCTCTTCAGTGGAGTGATGCTGGCAAAACTGTGAAAGCTGTCCACTCTGGTTATTGATGGGGTCTTGAAGATTTTACTTGAAATAATTTGCATTGAGATTTTACAAATGAACTTGAGATGAACAAACTATTTCTTTTCAATATTTTGTAAGGGAGACAGTTATAGGAAATCTTTACCATCGTAGAAAATACTTAACAGGTAAACCATGTACTTTGACCCTGGAAAAAAGTAATAACATTTGTTCAAGAAGAGATAAAGCTTGACTAAGATTTTAAAAAATCCAAAATTTATGAATTTAATATATTATGTCATTTTTCAAACAGTTAGACAGATATATATCCATTAAATGCCTATAAATGAGAGTAAAGGTCAGACTGTATCGCAATAGACGTTAATTGTACTGAAATAGCAATAATGCAACATTTTCTTTCTATGAAACATTTGATAAATCTGCATCCTTGTACACTGAATAATGATGCTGCACTGGTAGTCTTGAACCACAGAGTAGCGGAGATCCCTATCATTGACATGGTTACCTTATCTTTGATCCGATGCTTTTATCGTCATGGAAGTTTTGTTGGTTTTTATTCTTCTGAATATCTGTAATTGAAATGAAAGAAAAAGAATTGGTACATTGCATCACAAGATGGCTTGTTTTGCTCGCCAGTTCTATTACAAAATGAAGACCTTTGAAGAATCAAATCTGCAGTTGTCCAAAACAAAACATCCAGTATCCTGCAGTAAATTTTGATCCTTGGGCATGTAGCTTTTTGCTTGTTAATGATCTTTATTCATGTTTGAACAGACTACTATCTTGTCATTGCTACACACATTTCATAGACATTACCTTTCGATGAATGCTGAAAGAGTTGCGAGGGCTGAAAATCAAATGAATCTTGAAAGACAGAGGGCAACAATGGAGCCTCACTTGCTACAGGAGCCTCGGGGATATCAATATACTGGGATCTAGTGGATGGTGCTTGTGAGAGCTGAGGCCTGGAAATAAAACACATATCAAACAATTTAAAAGTAGCATGTCTCCCTTTTAATTCACCTGTTTAAGATTTCTCTGTCATCTCCCATGGCATAACAGATATGACATCATTAAATTTTAGGCTACTGTTATGTTTAGACCCTGCTGTTAGAAATCATGATTCCCCCCNCCCATGACCTTTAATCTAGGACCTTGACTTTCGATAGGGTTTATCATCATGCTGGTCCAATGAACAAACAAAATTCCGATGGATTATGGATTATTTAATTATTAACCCAACTTTTTCCACTCCCCCGCTGCTCTGTTGCGAACGGAAGGGGTTGGTGAATTACTTAACCTTTTCTGCGACAGATTATAGTTTGGTTGGTAGAACAGCTGGCTAAGATCCATCCTGAACTTGAAGCAGGTTTCCTCCTCGACAGAAAGATGAAATTAAAACAAAAATTCTGAAGAGAAAAAATGGAATTCATTAAAACTTTTTAAAGCAAAAGTTTAAAGACCGATTACTTTATTCACTTGATCTTAGAACTTACAGCAGTGTTCCCACCGAGTTGTAGATATGGGGGTATATTTGATATATTTTCACGATTCTATACCATATAGGTTCTGAGTAATAAAGGTCAATTCTTGGAAACTGAGAGTAACGTTACCGTTACAGCAAACTGGTTGTGGTTGGGGTTGGTTTTTTTTGGTGGGTGGCATTTAGGGGTTGGTTAAAAATCGTTTCTGGGAACACTGTTACAGTTCAGAATATGAGTATTTTTGACTTTTACATAGAAGACGAATCTAAAAGCATTACATTATTTCAATTATTCCAATGACTTCATCATCGTAACTCGTCGAGAGGCCGGCCCCTTTAGCAGACGATCTTCTTTCTGCTCGACAGCGCAACTGAGCGCCACCTATCCGTGATCGACGAAACTCAGTAGCTTTGCGCACAAACTGTTTCGTATTTTTCTACCGCAAGTGTAATTAGCACCAATATAAACTATTATCAATAAGTTAAGTTGATATTTTTAAATCTTAATTATCATATTAACGCATATATTTTAAAAGATTGGTATTAGGAAGCACACATTACTACATACTAAAATGTCTGGAATAGTCCCGAGTTATAAACTTTCCCGAACGAAACTCTAGTGTTCCGAAGAGCCATTGTTGCTGGGTTTATTATTCAAATCACCATTGGTTTTTGTTGGCCAAAAAGTAGAAGGGTCAGAAATAGTTCTTATTGGTGAGAATCACTGTCATTTGTTAATCTGTTGCACGTTATTTTCAACATAAATGAGACAAATGAAAGTAGTTTGCTGAGGATTTATATGGTGAGGGTTCGTAATTATTGTCATAATCAGTCACCACATACAAATATAAAGTGAGATTTTAAAATTCATCCTGATTTATGTTATTTTTCGTACACAGACGAGATTTTAAAATTCATCCTGATTTATGTTATTTTTCGTACACAGACTCGTTGAAGAATTTTAGTTTGGTTTGATTTGGGGTGGGGTTGTTATTTGTTTTATATTATTAATGAGGAAGTATTGGTTTCTTTGACATGTGTCTACCCGAGGTACAGTTGTTACGGCAGTAGCGGATCACTTTGCATATAATTGCTACACACGATTTTTGCAAAACTTTTAAAGACATCATATATTTTCAGAAAGTACATTTAATTACCTCTCCAGTGATACCAAAAGATCTTCATAAACTCAAATATACACAACGTAATTAGGAAAACAAGACCTACCGATTTGTCGGCTATAGCGGATCAGTACGGCTATAACGGATCACGCCCTTTGGCGGGCCTTTCACTCACGATTGAAGTTAGATGGGACGTCTCAAAACGTATTTTTCAGAGGTTACTGATCGCATCTAATTATTAATTGATGCCTTTGCAACGAAAACACTTTAAATATAACTTCAATACATGTGCCAACTCTCAAAACATATGTAGAAATTTGAAATCGTGAATGCACGTGGAACGATGCTATGCGAATGCATACGCGTGCGCAGATGAACACTGATCCGTTATAGCCGAAAAATCACATATCGGATACGACACAATAACGCATGTAAGCATTATCCAAGATTACCAAACAATACAAGATCCTGAAACAAAACAATATAATTCATCATTTAAATGCATATTTATTTGGTTGTAAGTTCGTATTTTAATAGAATCCATTTCTTTATCGAACCGTCCGTTTTCCAAGATGGCGGACATCGGTAGAGGAGCAGATTGAGAAAATATAAAATTTGGGATTTCTGGACATGATACGCATATGAAGTTATTTTGTTTGTTTGTTCATTATAAGAAACAACTTGTTACCATGTGCAAATAATTAGTTTCTTTCTAGGATCAATACATTTTGTGTAAACAGCTTTTGTTTATTGACTGATCCGCTATAGCCGATGATCCGCTACTGCCGTTTATTCCAAGTTGCTGGTTAATGATACAGATAGTTGATGCCAGAAAGCTGAGTTAGTTGATTCAACATTTATCATTCACATCACTTGTCTTGCTTGTTGTAAGCAAATTTTATTGATTTTTACTGATTATCCTGTGTTATGAATTCATGGTTTAAAGTTTGTGCTCATGTATTTTGTGAGTAAAGGATATGTACAACTGTTCAGTGCTCCTCCAAACCAATTAAATTAGTTAACCTCCCCTCATCCACCCAAAGTAGTTGGTTTAGATTGTGTCCCAGTTTTAGCTCACCTGGTCCGGCGTCAATATTTTACTTTAAACAACTTCTTAATAACCAAAAGGCCTAGAGTGATGATATTTGGCCAGACGCAAACTAGGATGAAGGGCTACCAAGTTTGTTCAAATAAATGACCTTCACCTATTTTCAAGGTCACAGGGGTCAAATATATTAAAAACTTTAAACAACTTCTTCTGAATAACCAAAATGCCCAGAGTGATGATTTTTTGGCTAGTAGCATGCTGGGATGAAGGGCTACCAAGTTTGTGAAAATGAATGACTTATATTCAAGGTCACATTGGTCAAATATGTTAAAAACATTTAAACAACTTCTTCTCAATAACCGTAAGTTCTAGAACGATGATATTTTACCAGTATCAAGCTGTGATGAAGGGCTACCAAGTTTGTTCAATCGAATGACCTTCACTTATATTCAAGGTCACAGGGGTCAAATATGTTTAAAACCTTTAAACAACTTCTTCTCAATAACCAAAAGGCCTATGGTGATGATATTTGGCCAGTAGCATGCTGTGATGAAGGACTACCAAGTTTGTT
>NW_018404580.1:385974-386487 GCF_002113885.1 Mizuhopecten yessoensis
ATATGTATGCATGTATGCTGTTGTGTGTATGTATGCTAATGTATGCATGTAGGTATGTGTGCTATTATATGTACATTATTGTATGTATACTATTATGTTATATGTATGCATGTTTGCTGTTATATGTATACATGTATACTGTTATATGTATGCATGTATGCTGTTATATGTATGTATGCTAATCTTTGTATGTAGGGGTGTGAGCTATTATATGCACATTATTGTACGTATACTATGTTATATGTTTGCATGTATGATAGTATATGGTATATGTTTGCTGTTATATGTATACATGTATGCTGTTATATGTATGTTTGCTAATTTATGTATGTAGGTATATTTGCTTTTATATGTATGTATCATATTATGTATATATATGCATGTATGTTGTTATATGTTTATAGGTATGCTGTTATATGTATGTAGTTATGCTGTTATATGTACGCATGTATGCCATTATATATATACGCATGTTTTATACACAACAAAACAACAGTAATTATAGTTCAAAAA
>NW_018404580.1:389371-389496 GCF_002113885.1 Mizuhopecten yessoensis
GAATGATATTGTATGGTATATGTTTGCTGTTATATGTATACATATATGCTGTTGTGTGTATGTATGCTAATATATATGCATGTAGGTATGTGTGCTATTATTTGTACATTATTGTATGTATACTA
>NW_018404580.1:390233-390995 GCF_002113885.1 Mizuhopecten yessoensis
TGTATTTGAGGTTAGAAACTAGTGACTTGTTCAGTTATACAAATTTTAAGATTTATTATTTTTGGCATTCTTGGGGGCTGCTCATAAGGTAATTTAAACTACTCAACATAATATGACCTAAAACAAACAAAGGACTTTATATACAAAATATCTTTTAATAACAAGAATTTAATGCCTACAAAAAATAAATTGAAACATTAACAGCCCCCAAAAAACAACATCTCTGATGTATATAGGTAAGCTGCGAGCCGGCTACCCCAACCTGAATCAGGGAGGTAGGTTTACCCTTTGCTCAAGACCAGCAGGCGAGTGTTGTCTCACTCATCAAAAGCCAAGAAAATATCTGAAACAAGTCACACACAAGGAAAAAAAAGTAAATAAAAAATGGCTGATCAAATACAAATTATGCCTAGATGTATATTACATCTCAGGGTCGTTTAGTCAAAAAATAAACACAAGGCAGAAATACATAACCATATCTAAAACATACATCAATAATAGTCATACAAAACAAGAGAAAACGTATAATACATGAAAAAAAAAGAAACATGAATCCTTTTAACCGTTGGACAATATATATATATAATGGCGACAGAGGGCGGTGGTGGGTGCTACAAAATTAAAACCGCCAAACTGACCAACGCTTGTGTAAACAATGACCACGATGGACAATTAATTGAGGGCCCCCTAGGCCTAATTGCTATGCATGTATGCTGTTATGTATGTATGCTGTTATGTATGTATGTATGTATGTATGTATGT
>NW_018404580.1:405828-406047 GCF_002113885.1 Mizuhopecten yessoensis
GTGTGACCTTTACATCTTACATATACCTCCCGTTGGAGGGTGTGACCTTTACATCTTACATATACCTCTCGTTGTAGGGTTGTGACCTTAACACCTTACATATACCTCCCGTGGTAGGGTGTGACCTTTACACCTTACATATACCTCCCGCGGTAGGGTGTGACCTTTACATCATACATATACCTCCCGTTGTAGAGTGTGACATTCACACCTTACATA
>NW_018404581.1:0-129 GCF_002113885.1 Mizuhopecten yessoensis
AACATACAAAATGTTAATACATACAAACATACATACATTATAGCTGACAATATATTAATTCATACAAAATATTACAGCATATAGAACATGTATACATACAAAACATAAATACATACAAATATAAAAACA
>NW_018404581.1:4302-4677 GCF_002113885.1 Mizuhopecten yessoensis
GTTAATGTTTTGTATGTATTAAAGTTTTTATATCATATTGCTATTTTGTATGTTTTAATGCTTTATATTGATAAATATTGTGTATGTATTAATGTTTAGGATGTATTGATATTATGTATGTATTAATGCATTGTATATATAAATGTTTTGTATGTTTTAATATTTTGTATGCAGACACTTTTAAAATGTTTTCTACAAAATACTAATACATACAAAACATTTAAACATACAAAATATTAATACATACAAACATACATACATTATAGCTTACAATATATTAATACATACAAAATATTACAGCATATATAACATGTATACATACAAAACTTTAATACATACAAATATAAAAACATACAAAACATTAATTCATACAAA
>NW_018404582.1:0-129 GCF_002113885.1 Mizuhopecten yessoensis
TACACTTATAAATGAGTGCTGATGTTACTTCTGAGGATGTATAAAATAGATTAATATACGCTTCTAAATGATTGCTGATGTTACGAGGATATATAAATTAGAACAATATAAACTTATAAATGATTGCTG
>NW_018404582.1:1218-2982 GCF_002113885.1 Mizuhopecten yessoensis
CTATAAATCATTGCTGATGTTACTACTGAGGTTTGTTGAATTAGAACAATATACACTTATAAATGAGCGCTGATGTTACTACTGAGGACGTATAAATTTGAACAATATACACTTATAAATGAGTGCTGCTGTTACTACTGAGGACGTATAAATTTGAACAAGATAAACTTATAAATGAGTGCTGATGTTACTACCGAGGACGTATAAATCTAAACAATATACACTTATAAATGAGTGCTGATGTTACTACTGAGGATGTATAAATAGAACAATATATACTTTTAAAGGATTGCTGATGTTACTACTGAGGTTTGTTGAATTAGAACAATATACACTTATAAATGAGTGCTGATGTTACTACTGAGGACGTAAAAATTTGAACAATATAAACTTATAAATGATTGCTGATGTTACTACAAAGGATGTATGAATTAGAACAATATACACTTCTAAATGAGTGCTGATGTTACTACTGAGGATGTATAAATTAGATCAATATAAACTTATAAATGTGTGCTGATGTTACTACTGAGGATGTATAAATTAGAACAATATAAACATATAAATGAGTGATGTGTGCGAGTAGGAATAGAGAATGATGCTGTTTGACCACATGTTGTATGATGGGATGAAATAAGTTTTATTTGAGAATGATAGAAAGCGCAAGAAAGTTCAACATATTACATTTCCGATGTCTGCAAAGACTACATGCTTTTTTGAAAATAAATGTTTATTAAGTTTCAATAATTAAATTTTGCCTTTCTCCACCATAATATTTTTTTGGGAATATATATCGTATATACCTAAAAAAAGAAACACAACTGCTGACGGACCACTTTTTACACTTCAGAATGCGAAATTACAACGTAGCTTTTTTTAAGAGCAATTGTTTAGTTTACGTAAAAATTAAATAAATCTTTAACTGTGCATTTACAACGTGTTTGTCTACTTTTTTAAAATTAAATTATAAAGAATGCCCAAGATTTCGTTTTGGTATATATGGTATATACCGGGAAAATTTGTGCACTTTTTGCATAAACCGCTTCGCGAATTTATGCAAGTACACAATTTTTTTCCGGTATATACTATATATACCAAAACGAAATCTTGGGCATTCGTTAAATAATAAAGCATTTGATAATCGAAATCTTGTGTTCAAAAGGGTAAAGACCTATTGCTGGAACTAACTGTCTTTGTATGTAAATTTGGCCCACCTTGATACCCAGGGCTCCACCAAGATATGATGAATGACGCCCATCAGTTACCAAAGGACGGCCCTGACTTCACTGTGTATGGAACCTCGAGATACACACCTCGTCACTTTAAAGGTAAGCTGTTAAAATATTTTGTTATGTGGAATAATGTTTTATGCTATTAATTTACATGAAATAATATTTTGTGACTTTGTCAATGAAAGTTGATTGATGTATTTCCCCTTCATTATACTGATAATAGCACTAAACATCTCCAGGAATCTACCAACAATGACTGTGTACAATAAAGTACACTTACAGACACTACCAACAATGAATGAGTACAATAAAGTACACTTACAGACACTGACAACAATGACTGTGTACAATAAAGCACACTTCGGACACTGCCAACAATGACTGTGTACAATAAGGTACAATAAGGTACAATTAGAGACACTACCAACAATGACTGGTTACAATAAATTACACTAACAGACACTGCCAACAATGACTGTTTAAAATAAAGTACACTTACATAAACTGCCAACAATGACTGTGTACAATAAAG
>NW_018404582.1:8661-9655 GCF_002113885.1 Mizuhopecten yessoensis
GAAGTACAATTACTGACACTGTCAACAATGACTTTATACAATAAAGTACACTTACAGACAATACCAACAATGACTGTGTACAATAAGGTACAATTAGAGACAATACCAACAATGACTGGTTACAATAAAGTCCACTAACAGACACTACCAACAATGACTGTGTACATTAAAGTACTCTTTAAGACACTACCAACAATGACTATGAACAATAAAGAACACTTACAGGCACTGCCAACAGTGAATGGTTACAATAAAGTACACTTACAGACACTGCCAACAGTGAATGGATACTATAAAGTACACTTTCAGACACTGCCAAGAATGACTGTCCAATAAAGTACACTTACAGACACTGCCAACAATGACTATGAACAATAAAGAACACTTACAGGCACTGCCAACAGTGAATGGTTACAATAAAGTACAATTACAGACACTGCCAACAATGACTAACAATGGCTGTGTACAATAAAGTACACTCACAGACACTACTAACAATGACTGTGTAGAATAAAGAACACTTACAGACACTGCCAACAATGAATGGGTACAAAAAAGTACACTTACAGACACTGCCAACAATGGCTGTGTACAATAAAGTACACTTACAGACACTACTAACAATGACTGTGTAGAATAAAGTACACTTACAGACACTGCCAACAATGAATGCGTAGAATAAAGTACACTTACAGACACTGCCAACAGTGAATGGGTACAATAAAGGACACTTACAGACACTGCCAACCATGACTGTGTTCAATAAAGTACACTTACAGACACAACCAACAATGAATGAGTACAATAAAGTACACTAACAGACACTGCCAACAATGAATTGGTACAAAAAAGTACACTTACAGACACTGCCAACAATGGCTGTGTAAAATAAAGTACACTTACAGACACTGTAGGTACAATAAAGTACACTTACAGACACTGCCAACCATGACTGTGTTCAATAAAGTACACTTACAGACACTGCCGAAAATGA
>NW_018404582.1:10296-10553 GCF_002113885.1 Mizuhopecten yessoensis
CAATGACTGTGTACATTAAAGTACACTTTAAGACACTACCAACAATGAATGAGTACAATAAAGTAAACTTACAGACACTGCCAACAATGACTGTGTACAATAAAGTCACTTACAGACACTGCCAAGNGTGTACAATAAAGTACACTTACAGACACTGCCAACAATGAATAGGTACAATAAAGTACACTTACAGACACTGCCAACATTGACTCTGTACAATAAAATACACTTACAGACACTACCAACAATGACTGTGT
>NW_018404582.1:10729-11232 GCF_002113885.1 Mizuhopecten yessoensis
TGAATAATATAAACTTATAAATAATTGCTGATGTTACTACTGAGGTTTGATGAATTAGAACAATATACACTTATAAATGAGTGCTGATGTTACTTCTGAGGATGTATTAATTAGAACAATATAAACTATTAAATGATTGCTGATGTTACTATTGAGGATGTGTAAATCAGAACAAGATGAACCTATAAATGATTGCTGATGTTACAACAGAGGATGTATAAATTAGAACAATATAAACTTATTCATGATTGTTGTTGTTACTTCTGAGGATGTATAAATTAGAACAATATTAACTAATAAATGATTGCTGATGTTAATATTGAGGATGTATAAATTAGAACAATATAAACTTATAAACGATTGCTGATGTTACTACTGAGGATGTATCAATTAGATCAATATAAACTTATAAATGATTGCAGATATTACTATTGATGATGTATCAATTAGAACAATAAAAACTCATAAATGATTGCTGATGTTACTACTGAAGATGTATAAAT
>NW_018404583.1:0-129 GCF_002113885.1 Mizuhopecten yessoensis
ATACACGGAAACACAAACGTTCTAGGAATAACAATACACGGAAACAAAAACGTTCTAGGTATAACAATATACGGAAACAAACAATCTAGGTATAACAATGTACGGAAACACAAACGTTCTAGGTATAAC
>NW_018404583.1:3626-4467 GCF_002113885.1 Mizuhopecten yessoensis
TGGATCACAAACGTTCTAGGTATAACAATATACGGAAACACAAACAATCTAGGTATAACAATACACGGAAACACAAACGTGCTGAGTATAACAATGTACGGAAACACAAAAGTTACATGATACATGGATCACAAACGTTCTAGGTATAACAATACATGGAAACACAAACGTTCTAGGATACACGGAAACACAAACGCTATTTGATACATGGAAACACAAACGTTCTAGGATACACGGAAACACAAACGTTATTTGATACATGGAAACACAAACGTTCTGGGTATAACATACACGGANTCTAGGTATAACAATACACGGAAACACAAACGTTCTAGGTATAACAATACACGGAAACACAAACGTTCTGAGTATAACAATGTACGGAAACACAAACGTTACATGATACACGGAAACACAAACGTTCTAGGAATAACAATACACGGAAACACAAACGTTCTAGGTATAACAATATACGGAAACAAACAATCTAGGCATAACAATGTACGGAAACACAAACGTTCTAGGTATAACAATATATAGAAACACAAACGTTCTAGGTATAACAATACACGGAAACACACACGTTCTGAGTATAACAATGTACGGAAACCCAAACGTTACATGATACACGGAAACACAAACGTTCTAGGAATAACAATACACGGAAACACAAACGTTCTAGGTATATCAATATATAGAAACACAAACGTTCTAGGTATAACAATACACGGAAACACAAACGTTCTAGCTATAACAATACACGGAAACACAAACGTTCTAGGTATAACAATATATAGAAACACAAACGTTCTAGGTATAACAATACACGGAAACACAAACG
>NW_018404584.1:0-613 GCF_002113885.1 Mizuhopecten yessoensis
ACAGTTTATACGGGCATTGCAGCAAAAAGTGCAATAGCTCACAAACATACTGTGTATCACGATATTGACAGTTTATAGGGGCATTGCAACAAACAGTGCAAAACCTCACACATATACTGTGTATCACGANACATTGCAGCAAATAGTGCAATACCTCACATATATACTGTGTATCATGATATTGTCAGTTTATAGGGGCATTGCAACAAATAGTGCAATACCTCAAACATATACTGTGTATCACGATATTGTCAGTTTTATAGGGGCATTACAGCATAAAGTGCAATACCTCACACATATACTGTGTGTCATGATATTGTCAGTTTATAGGAGGATTGCAGCAAATAGTGCAATACCTCACACATGTACTGTGTATCACGAATTTGACAAATTATAGGGGCATTGCAGCAAACAGTGCAATACCTCACNCATATACTGTGTATCACGATATTGACAGTGTATAGGAGCAATGCAGCAAATAGTACAATACCACACAGATATACTGTGTATCACGATATTGACAGTTTATATGAGCATTGCAGCAAATAGTGCAATAACTCAAAGATATACTGTGTATCACGATATTGACAGTGTATAGGGGCATTGCAGCAAA
>NW_018404584.1:739-992 GCF_002113885.1 Mizuhopecten yessoensis
ATTGACAGTTTATATGAGCATTGCAGCAAATAGTGCAATAACTCAAAGATATACTGTGTATCACGATATTGACAGTGTATAGGGGCATTGCAGCAAATAGTGCAATACCTCACACATATACTGTATATCACGATATTGACAGTTTATAGGAGCATTGCAGCACATAGTACAATACCTCAAATATATACTGTGTATCACGATATTGACCGTGTATAGGGGCATTGCAGCAAATAGTGCAATACCTCAAAGATAT
>NW_018404584.1:4837-7473 GCF_002113885.1 Mizuhopecten yessoensis
TTCACACATATGCTGTGTATCACGATATTGACAGTTTATAGGGGANTATCACGATATTGACAGTTTATAGGAACATTGCAGCACATAGTGCAATACCTCAAAGATATACTGTTTATCAGGATATTGACAGTTTATAGGGGCATTGCAGGAACAGTGCAATACCTCAAAGATATACTGTGTATCACGATATTGACAGTTTATAGGAGCATTGCAGCAAATAGTGCAATACCTCACAGATATACTGTGTATCACGATATTGACCTATTCTGCTTTGAGGATCAAAACTGTACTATCTTTAATCGTTTATTATTGATTTAAGCTTTGTGGTATTCGACAGCTCCGTTCGAGCCTTTTATGATTTGATTTAATGATATACACCAATGTCTGGTGCCATAAGGTGATGATTGACGTGAGATTAGCGTGTAAAACCCTTCACCGATCACAGGTTATTATATATACTTACTCGTTCTTAATGTACATTTAAATGCGTTGGTTGGTTGGCTGTATAGTGTTTAACGTAATATCAACAGTTAAGGACAAGTTCTTGTAAATACTAATCCCTACATAATTCCAATCCAGGTTACAATGCATTAACCCAATCTTAATGTGATTTAGTATGTGTTTTCTTATTAATCAATTCGATTTCATAGTGTTATGTATTGTCTGAATATAATTAACCTTTTTGTGAACCATTGAATAAGGTTTCAACTCTGTAATTTTCTTTCATGCTCAGAACAAAATTAAATATACAAATGTATATTCACATTGAAAACTTGTTTAAAATATCATCCGATTAATTATAAGTCTGGTATGGAGAACTCATTTTGACACTTGTTTTAAACAAACGTTTGATACACTTTCATAGGTTCCTATTAATGTTAAAAATACAGGGTTAATCAATTCTGAAATATTTATGATATTATAAGTTGTAAAATGACACCTAGACATAACATCGTTCCTTTTGTGTGATTGTAACAAATTCATCAACGATATCTTTGGTATAAAGACAGAGAAATATTTTACTCTGACCATCAACATTATTCCATCTTCCAGTTTCCACGATATTTCTTAAATAGTTTTGATCTCAAATAGTTAATGTATTCAATTCTCATTTCAACTTCTACATAATAACGTTAACTCGAGATACAGTTAAGACCTTTTAAGATGTCGGCTGCTGAATTAATGGGAATATTTCACTCTCAACTAAATGGAAAGCTCTGAATAAGTCAGTTATGAAGCAGTTCTGAACTTTCAATAAATATCTACTGCAAAAGAAACAGCGCTGGCTATTTTGGCTTTTTGTTAAAATAGATTTTATTGGTATCAAATGAACAATGTAACTAACATACATTAAGTCAAGCTTATATTTTTTTCTCAAACAACACATGATGAAAATAGGGTTTTTTTCACAATTATAATATGATATGATAAAGTGTATACTTGTTTGTATCATGTTTTATAATATTTCCCGACACCGCCGGTACAAGCTCCGCTGTCCTTCACAAACTCTCACCAAGCCCGCAATAGATGGCTGTATTTATTTCAACAAATATCATATTTCCTTAGATTCTGTAACATTTGTTGTATCGTCTGATGCAACTTTTTAAGCAGATGTAGATGACAGCAGGTACAACACCGTGGGAAATCTGTATTTTATCTTGTTATTGTTTCCAATAATCTTTTATAAACAAAAATATAATTAAAAACTAAAATCGGACAAATAAGTGATTTGTATATATGTTCTTGACCTTCTTCCCTACATTCGCAAAAAAAATACATAGATTAAAAAAAACTTATTTAAATGGGATTTTAACTCGGAAAATACACTTTATTGTGTGATATTAATACACTTGTTTCTGAAATTATTTCTTTTAAATGGACTATATTTTGGTTGTTAAGAACGATAAACAGTCTCTTTCGCGATATTGGTACTTTTTATCTTTTTTTGTAAGGTGAACATATGAATAGAAACCTAAAATAGATCAATTCAACCAAAAAATAAATCCTTAATTATTACTTAATAAATAGTATGATTTTGTTATGTTATCATGAAACAGAATGGAACATATAAAAATGAAAGAGAAAAGTACTGCATTAATTGAAGTGACATCATAAAAGACATTTACCTGCAGTCTGTTTAGAAAGCTCAACTTACATGTAAACCTGTTTTGTCAACATCATGTCCATTTTGTATTTTGTTCAACCAGCTTACCTAAGGTAAAATAAATTGTATTGTAACTCTTCTTGTCAACATCTCATCTAACAATAGTGTGTCAACTACTACAATGACGCAATCACATTTCTACAGCTTGTGTTACATATGTACCATAATGCATAGACTCGGGGACGCCATACGAAGTCTGTCAACACCAGTTTTACATACTCTTGATAGAAAAGTGATCAACCTACAAACTTCACGTAAATATAAGGGAGAGAAACCAAATGATGACAATCAATAACACCGATAATGACGTCACAAACAACGACATATCGATCAACCGCATGACGTCATCTTTCTGTATGTCTTTATCTGTGTCATCCTTTTTATTTCTCTCAGCTTCATCCTTTTTGTCAGGGAGCCTTATTTCAACCACTCGGTTTTTCCGCTGTTTACAAAAACAGACAGTAAGTCGTTT
>NW_018404584.1:11006-11672 GCF_002113885.1 Mizuhopecten yessoensis
ACAAAATTAAATCTTGAATAAAACTTTGTCAAAACAAACAGCACAAATAATTTATATTTATGTTTCGAAATAAAGCAAAAATCAGAGTTTAAACGAAATACATAAATCCATCAATTTTTTTTTATTCTTAATACCTCCACCGACCAGCTAAACAAATATTCATACCAGTCAAGTAAAGTAAGTTCACTTGGAAGAACTTTTTTGTGAAGTTGTTTGCATATATGTTTATCGACATTCTTATACCCATTAAATGGTAGCCAGATGGGAGTAGTTATCGCTCCTGTCGTAACATGTTGAGTTATTTGAAAATAGTTTTGCAAAACGTTTTTCTTTGAGATTTTATTTAATTTTGGTTTAGAATAAAAAAAAGTTGATGGATTTATGTATTTCGTTTAAACTCTGACTTTTGCTTTATTTCGAAACATAAATATAAAATATTTGTTCTATTTTTTTTTTTGGCAAAGATTTACTCAAGATTTAATTATGCAAAATTTTATCTAAGGGTGTTTTTTTTGGCAAAATTTTATTTGGATTCATTTTTGTAGAGTTTTATTCAGGAAATTTTTTTTGCAAATTTTTAGATATTTTTTTGGCAAAATCTTATTTGAGATTTTTTAATATTTTTTTTAGTAAATTTTATTATAATTTCAGTTTTTAACATTTTTG
>NW_018404584.1:18866-57065 GCF_002113885.1 Mizuhopecten yessoensis
AACATGACGTACTGTGACGTAATGATTATGACAAATTGACTGTGACATGACGTACAGTGACGTAGTGATTATGACAAGTTGACTGTGACATGACGTAAAGTGACGTAATGATTATGACAAATTGACTGTGACATGACGTACAGTGACGTAGTGATTATGACAAATTGACTGTGACATGACGTACAGTGACGTAGTGATTATGACAAATTGACTGTGACATGACGTACAGTGACGTAATGATTATGACAAATTGACTGTGACATGACGTACAGTGACGTAGTGATTATGACAAGTTGACTGTGACATGACGTAAAGTGACGTAATGATTATGACAAATTGACTGTGACATGACGTACAGTGACGTAGTGATTATGACAAATTGACTGTGACATGACGTACAATGACGTAAAAAATATGACAAATTGACTGTGACATGACGTAAAGTGATGTGATTGCTATGACAAGTTGACAGTGACATGACGTATAGTGACGTAGTTATTATGACAAATTGACAATGACATGACGTAAAGTGATGTGATTGATATGGAAACTTGTCAATGACATGACATACAGTGATGTGGTGGCTATGACAAGTTGACAGTGACATGCCGTACAATGACGTAGTGAATATGACAAAACGACAATGACATGACGTTAAGTGATGTGAATGCTATGACAAGTTGACAGTGACATGACGTACAGTGAGTGCGGTAGTGTAGTTAATATAACAACTGTTACGCCGTAATAATGGCATTATAAAAGTACCAGGTTTAGAGAGAATCATTAAATGACTGTAGCTGCATTTTCACATAGACCATCCAAGCATACCTGTATCTATTCGAACCTCTAGGTAGGCTATATAAATATCTAGTTCGAAACAGACATGAAAACATTGACAATGATACCACTTTATGTATTGGACCATAGTACAAGACAAAAGTATACGATATCCAGTAAAATAGTTCATGTTTCATTTAACTCTATTTTATGTGTGAACGTTCAAGCTGGTATCGGCCTATATTTTCTTAATTATCCGTCAACGCTTCTCTGAACAAATTAGCTTAAAGTTAAAACAAATATATAACTCATTCGAGGCCTGCCATGTGATACCTCTTATCCCTATTATATGTGAAGGCGGCCAATGTGCGATCTTATATTATCAACATTAAATATTGGGCCGTGAAGAGATTTCGCGTCATCGACTGAGACACTACTCCGACCTAGAACGGTGGTTTGTTTGTTTGTTTACCTTTAGGATCATTGTATACCTGTATATAGCTGTGTAAGGTATGCAATATGGCTGTTATTTCGATCAGCTTATTGACAGAACTCTGCCGATATTATTATATAACGAAGATCTCATACATATCGTTAATTACAACATGTTGGTTTTGGAAGGAAAATCAGATGATACTAATATTCCAGATCAGTAAACAAGCATACACAAAAATAAAAATAATAAAACCTGAAAATACATATATCACAATATCAGACCTAAATCCACTGGTTTTGTGAAGTAAAGTAGAACAATATTTACCTGTTCATAACAATGTTCAATTCATCGTAATTATTTATTTTAAAAAAATGGAGTGAATATTTATTTACGTATTGTTAAAGTGCCTGTCAAACTTAATGAGTATACGTCACATTTAATTTGGTGGAATTGACTAACTGTGTGTGTGGTCATTTTAACAAAGCAAAAAATACTCGACTTTTAATGAGATTTCCACAAAATTAATTATATGATTGATGTAATAACAATTTGACAGGTTATCCACTGATAGGAAAAGAGAAAAAATATATAACAAATAGTCTCTCAAAGGATAACCCGTTCTTTTTCGCACCGTGTGTATGTCCGCAAGTTTATTCAAATGTTTGTGTTTTCTAAAAGAACAGAAATGTTCTTTGTCGTACTCCAGAACGATATACTATGTTAATTGCCAATTATTTTAGATTTAAATGATTCTCGTGCCGAACAGGTTTTTACTAAAACATATTGATTCGCTGTGCAAAAGGTCATTATAATGAACCAGATAATTAGCTTTTAATGGAAACTGTTATTTAATTGGGTTTTAATGGAAACTGTTATTTAATTGGGTTTTAATAGAAACTGTTATTTAATTGGGTTTTGAAAATTTTGATTTAATAGGGGAATGTATGATTACAGTTAAAGGTTTGTTTTAAACTTGCCTACCTACAATACATGAATGAAATATACTACAGATTCAACACGCAACGAAAACATAATGGGGCTTCACAATAACAAGGACAAAATAAAGCCTAGCGTTACTTCATAAGTAAGATATCACAACGTTATCATAAGTTTAAAACATAAAATTCAAGCTTACTGTAATATTTTGATTAAACAAAACAAAAAAGGAGTCAAAACTTTCAAAGATCCGAAATCAATATTTGTTAGGCGTGTTCGGCTTGCGAAGCAAATGGCGAACACTCGCCTTTCACCAAGACGACATATAGGTTTGATTCTGCGATTAGACGTAATATTAATTGACAACGTCTATATCATAATTGTTGTACATATATAAGTAAAAGAAATAATATTCAAAAGTTACAATAGATCTGTGTATATTACCGACAGGAATAAATATAATTAACACGATCGAAATCATCAGGTTTTTTTTTCGACGCAACACTTCACCAATTGTACACTTGATTTTTTAAGAGATACTGAAAATCATTGTATCGATCATTTTAAAGTCGTGTACAATTCAATACACAATTAAATACACAATTCAATAATAGTGCATAGTTTTGTTAAGATGATAGATTGGTGATCATTAAATGATCGTATCGAACGGACCCTGACTCGTGAACTTATTAACAAGGTTAGCCTCATACTAGATGTTTAAATTCTCTATGAAGTTTGTTTGTGTTCTGACAGATCGTCAGCTTTTCTATCGTATGAAATGGTTGAGTGATTGCCCTATTCATGTGTCTCTTCTGATCTTCTATTGTATTGAAACCCTTCATTCTAAGCTGTCTGTATTGGGGATTAATATCTCTGTCATATGTATGTACTCAAACTCAGCTATTAGAAAGAATGGACGTCATTGGTGTAAATAAACCACTCTTCGTGTGTATAGTAAGTATGGTATTTCATTACGGTAGCGTAAAGGAATCAGGTTGAATATCTGATGAACTAGAATATAAACAGCAGGACTAGGTATTGTATGTCACAATGTCGATTTATTGTGATTCGCGTTTGTTTATTTATTAGAGATGTGTTGACTGATAATCATATTCATCAATCGTACCCAACACTGACTGGGAAGGTCGTCGAATCAACGCCTACTAATATGGTCGCTCAGAATGGATTGTGCAATTAACACCCATCCGTCCAGGTCGTCACTAGAGGATTTATAAGGTGAGTTTATGTCACGTTATCTTAACAAGTTTAAAAATATATATATATACATATTTAGTGATTGAATTGGGAAATTTATTTTATTAATTTATTAAATTTTTAATTAATTAAAAACCATCAAAAATGCAATTATTACAAACTTAAGATGACTTTATTTTATAAATAACTTGGAATCGTAACAATAGTGAAACTGCCTTTTGTAAGATCTAATTGGTAGAAACGAGTCTTTCTGATAAACGGTTTTTTAGTACGTATACATTATTCAGCACAGTTACAGGTTCGTTTTATACAATTGTCTCTCTTTAATCTCGGTGTCTAAATCGAATTACCTAGATTTAAAACAGATGTAAGACAGGGATATTTTGCATAGAAGTGATACATCTGTTCCCTAAACATTGTCCAGATAGGAAATAATTATTGGTTAGATAGTAGAATTATCGGTAGTTTGCTAGTGGGACATTTTTATTTGTGGTGTATGGGTAGTGGGAAAATTTCATGTGTGGTGGCTTGAAATTCGGAAAACTCGATAAATAGTGTTTAAGTATTGGAACATTTTGGCTTTGTACTGGCTGGGCAGAGGGATTAATGATGGTTGGGCAGTGAAACAACCAGATTAGTGGTGGATTGACGGGGAAAGCCGGGTAAGTAGGGGTGTGATAGTAGGACAACCAGATTAGTGGTGGTTTGACAGGGAAAACCGGATAAGTAGGGGTTTGATAGTGGGACAACCAGATTAGTGGTGGTTTGACAGGGAAAACCTAGCAAGTAAGGGTTTGATAGTGGGACAACCAGATTAGTGGTGGTTTGACAGGGAATGCCGAACAAGTAAGGGTTTGATAGTGGGACAACCAGATTAGTGGTGGTTTGACAGTGAACACCGGGTAAGTAGGGGTTTGATTGTGGGACAACCAGATTAGTGGTGGTTTGACAGTGAACACCGGGTAAGTAGGGGTTTGATAGTGGGGCAACTAGATAAGTAGTGACTGTATAGTGGGAAATTCGGGTAACTGGATAGGGGTATAACAGGGTATGTAGTGGCTGCATAGAAGGACACCTATTGTTTTGGTGGCCGGATTGTAGGACACCCGGGTGAGTGGTAGTTGAATTTTGAGACATCCGGTTGAATGGTAGTTGAATATTGGGGACATCCGGGTGAGTGTAGTTCGATTTTAGGACAATCCGATAACGATGGCTTAATAGTGATACTACCGAGTTGGTGGTAGCGTTATAACGACGTGAACGCTTGAGTAGTGGCCCAATTTACTGTAATATACACGTCTTCTCATTTTACAACACTAATAAAACAGTCATATCACTCCTGGTGGTTGCACGCACTGTAGACCGAATACGAAATGTAAATGTTCATCAGTGCCATCATTATGGAAACATATCGCGTCTATTTGCTCAAATACATTGATAACATATCATGGTACAGAAGATGTTATTCAAATTCAGGCGTAATGTTTTGAATGATCTGGTATGATTATATCTCGCTGATGACATTTGTCATGAATCAATTTCCATATACACATGTCCCTATTGAAATTAGACTCGATAGGGCCAAATACTGTATCAATAAATAAAAATGCCATCATTTTGTAGTAATTATTCAAGAGAAAAATGTCGATATAGATTACAGTCGTTTAACAAAAGTAGCTGGGACTCTTGTTAAGGGACCTCACGCTATTCCAATCACAATACAAATACTCACGCTAATTTAAAAACACCGCAATGAATGTTAATAATTAATTTAACCATTATTGTTTTTGTGTAAATATTAAACTTCTATTCAGTTTTATGTAATTAATTCATGTTACTTAATAAGTTCTATATAGTGTCCTGATGTATGCATAACGAAAGGATATGCCTTCAAAGTGCCCTAACAAAAATGTACAGGAATCGAAACGAATGACACTTCAAAAAAAGGACAGTGTATGCATTCAAAATACTTAACAAAGAAACGGAGGAATCGAAGAAAATGTAATTTTTTTGAAGATTAAGACAAATAAATTGATTTGTACACCTACCCACATCGTCATGGTACAGAGTTTCCTTCTTGCACAGAGTCTTACGTCATGCGTTATTTTTTTCGATATCGATTTTTTTAAGTTTTGTTTTTCTTGTAATGTACAAAATACAACCCAGTTAATGTATTGCATACCCTTTTAATATTTTTAACAAACATCTCAATATCCAATATGAATAATAAAAAAAATCCTGATAGAATAACATTTACCACACTTCCCTAACTTATTACTGCTAGAGTGACATAACATTGTATAACCAAAGAACATTTAAAAAAATAAAACTACTTTTCTAGAGTCGTATCTATAAAATATAAACCAAAATAATATTAAGCTGTATTTATATTTATTATGAGTTTTGGCCAAAAAAAAAGGATGGAAATGAACCCAATGTCTATGTGAAAATTTGGGATTGTTGGCGGTATGTAAAAAGAGAAGGGAGGAGGGTCGACTGTATGTAAAAAGGAAAAGGAGGGAGGGTCGGCGATATGTAAAAATGAGAAGGGGGAGGGTCGGCGGTATGTAAAAAGGAGAAGGGGGAGGGTAGGTTGTATGTAAAAAGGAGAAGGGGAGGGTCGGCGATATGCAAAAAGGAGAAAGGGAGTGTCGGCGGTATGTAAAAATGAGAAAGGGGAGGGGTGGTGGTATGTAAAAATGAGAAAGGGGAGGGTCGGCGGTATGTAAAAACGAGAAAGGGGAGGGTTGGTGGTATGTAAAAATGAGAAAGGGGAGGGTCGGTGGTATGTTAAAAGGAGAAGGGGGAGGGTCGGTGGTATGTAAAAAGGAGAAGGGGGGGGGCGGCGGTATGTAAAAAGGAGAAAGGGGAGGGACGGCGGTATGTAAAAAGGAGAAAGGGGAGGGACGGCGGTATGTAAAAAGGAGAAGGGGGAGGGTTGGCGGTATGTAAAAAGGAGAAGGGGGAGGAACGGCGGTATGTAAAAAGGAGAAAGGGGAGGGGCGGCGGTATGTAAAAAAGAGAAAGGGGAGGGTTGGTGGTATGTAAAAATGAGAAAGGGGAGGGTGGGTGGTATGTTAAAAGGAGAAGGGGGAGGGGCGGTGGTATGTAAAAAGGAGAAGGGGGGGGTCGGCGGTATGTAAAAAGGAGAAAGGAAAGGGTCGGCGGTATGTGAAAAGGAGAAGGGGAGGGTCGGCGGTATATAAAAAGGGGAAGGGGAGGGTCGGCGGGATATAAAAAGGAGAAGGGGAGGGTCGGCGGTATATAAAAAGGAGAAGGGGGGGGTGGGCGGTATATAAAAAGGAGAAGGGGAGGGCCGGCGGTATATAAAAAGGAGAAGGGGAGGGCCGGCGGTATATAAAAAGGAGAAGGGGAGGGGCGGCGGTATGTAAAAAGGAGAAGGGGGGGGGGGTCGGCGGGATGTAAAAAGGAGATAGGAAAGGGTCTGCGGTATGTAAAAAGGAGAAGGGGAGGGTCGGCGATATGTAAAAAGGAGAAAGGGAGGGTCGGCGGTATGTAAAAATGAGAAAGGGGGGGGTTGGTGGTATGTAAAAATGAGAAAGGGGAGGGTCTGCGGTATGTAAAAATGAGAAAGGGGAGGGTTGGTGGTATGTAAAAAGGAGAAAGGGGAGGGTCGGCGGTATGTAAAAAGGGGAAGGGGAGGGTCGGCGGTATGTAAAAAGGAGAAGGGGAGGGTCGGCGGTATGTAAAAAGGAAAACTGAGACGTGAGAATAATTTGTCACAAAAAAATAGTTGTAGCTTTTTGAGTTGTCTCTCCAACTAGTAACCTTTGTACTGTTTTATTCTGTTTCACATTGCAATATATTTTCATATGTGTCATGATAGATCACGAATAAGCAATAGAATTCCGGGCAGTGTTGTTATAAAATACCATTCGATCCTGTACATAGACTACTAGAGAAAGCTCAATCAAACTTTCATTCATTGAAAAAGTGAGCAGTTTGTGAAATACATACGTAGCAAACACGGTTGGTATCTTAAGACAGGAGCTAGCTCTGAAAAGGGGTTTGTGAGACAGATTCGGTATCACTATGTACAGTTGATAGATTAGGACACTTCAAACGAACATGGCGGATTCATTATAGGTATGATGTAGACATTGAATACCAAAACCTCGGACACAAACGTTACTATAGCACAACAAATACACCATATATTTCATGGAGTTATATATAAAACGGAAATAGACAGTATTGAAAATTTTGTAACGTTACATAGAAATGGAACTTTCAGTAAAAACATACAAACATCGAGCCGTTATATTGACAAATCAGTTCTGCTTCAATGATGATGATGCAAATTCCAAAGTTACGTACATTTTATCTTTTGACCATAAATAGGCGTAACCTGTATGACGTAAAGCGCCAAATTGACGTACACCGTGGTAAATATTTATTCTGCGCGTTCTTTGATCTGACCCCATTGTCTGTGGTGTCATTGTCATATATGGGATGAACAATTTCCAAAAGTTTTCATAACGTTTCATCTCTATGTTAACTATAACGATCGGAACGTGTCATCTTTGCGTAATTTCGTCCGTTGTCCTGTAAAATCAACAATGCTATTCGTCGGTGAATACACAACGATAAGTACTTCGGTGATCGTTACGGCGTGATGGATGGGCACAGCGTAATGTCGCTATCATAACAAAGGTAACATAACAGTGTGCGTTATGGAATCATCTTTAAAGCCAAAAACTAGGACATAGCTCCTCTCGATAAGACAACAACTGTGATTGGTGCTTCCTGATTTATTGTCACAGGGAGAACTAATCAAAACGACCGTTGTATATAGCGTTCGACTTCAATAGTTATAATAGAACCAATCTGTGAAATGAATCTAATAGAGGTGCCTGATTAACACATTGGGATTGTTGATATATTACGTAGTCCACCAAAGAAAATGGCGCATAAACACTACAACGTTCAAAACCCGTAAGAATTATGCATGACGTTAATAAATAACCGACAATTAGACGAAAATAGAATCTTTATTTTATATTCCTTCTCTTTTTCGAAGTTTGAAGGTATTTCTACACATAGGTTTTAGGGGATCCCCTACTCCGTTTGCGTATTGCAGAGTTATCTGCTTTTGTGAGCAGGTATTGATTGTTACGTCATTTGTTTATGAGAGTAACGTCATCAATTTTTGAGAATACGACGTAATTTTCTCACACAAACCAATGACGTAACAATCAATAATAAGATAACTCTGCAACACGAAAAGACGGAATATCGTTTCCATTAATTATCAGTTGTTTGATATATCAATATTTGAACGGCATATTATATACACTGTATTTGGTAATTTTTGACTGATATATATATATTGTATTGGTTAGCATGACAGTTCTTTGTCGGGTTCTACGATTTGAAACTTACAATAAAACCTGACAGTGGAGCCTTGCATTGAATCTATCTAATCATACAGATTTTAAGATGATGTTTTGTTTAATCCATTGTTTAGCATAAAATGTATAATTTGATGGCAGGTACGATGTGTTATATACATGAAAACAACGAAATTAGCCTTGACACCGCCTCGGTCAATATCCCTTTATGGAATTCATACTACGTCTTATTATTTTGTCATATTATTCCCGACAAGTGATTGGCCAGGAGTGCATCACGTGTCCACCGATAAAAAACGATATTGACTTGGAGCGCAAGATTTTTGTTGAAGGACTGGGTGTTAAAAAAATAGAATTATGACGTGTCTCCAAATAATGCACCGTCCCACTTCCGAAGCTTTTTTTGTGGGGGGGTTTTCAGATTGCTTACATTACTGTTTTGTAGAATAATAAAACAATTGTAGCCTTTAACTTCTGTCAATACCTGGATTAATCAACCCGAGAAAAGATATATTGACCTCAGACTGTATTCTCGGTTAATATATCTTTTCTCGGGTTAATAAATCCAGGTATCGACCTCAGCCAATGGCTATAATTGAATAATATCAACAATCAGAGGAGTTTATTATTACGCAACTGTTTAAATCTTTACATTGAATTCTATTCCACACAGCTTAACATCCTGGATACCATGCGGAACCCCTTGGTTTTCTTCCTGCTGGTGTTCATCGTCGGACAACCGGTGCTGGGAAGTAAGGGAACGATGGACGACTGGATCAGACTTACTGACACTCTGTTCGCCAACTACACGAACGAGGTTCGACCGGCGTATAACTTCAATGAGACAGTCGTCGTAAATTCCTGGATGTTTTTACTCTCCATTTTAGACTTTGACGAGGTGGCCGGCGTCATCACATTGAGTGCTGGTATGGGAATTACTTGGACAGACTACCGATTGAAATGGAATCCTGCCGACTACAACGGTTTAGAAGATATTCTTATTAATTCTTCAAGAGTTTGGAAGCCAAAACTTTACATGATTACTTCTGCCGATGATCTGGAGCAGTTCGGACACGCAGAATTCGATGTACGGCTGGATTATAACGGTACCTGCTCAGTTTTCCCTGGTAAGTTACTAAAATCGAGCTGCTCCGTGGATATGACGAGATTTCCTGTAGATTCCCAACTATGCGAGATGCTTGTATTATTATGGGGTTTAAATCCGACTGAAGTCGAACTTACTTCCGCTGCTCAGGAAATCAGTTTAGAATATTTCACTCCCAATGGAGAATGGAAAATAGACAAAACCTCCGTGTATAAATACATGGGGTTCGGATCTCCTTCCCAAACCACCGCGTTCACAATTCACATGACACGAAGATCGATGTACTTCATCATATCAATGACCATACCGGTTTTCCTTTTGTGCTTCCTCAATCCCTTCGTGTTCCTCCTGCCGTCAAGTTCCGGGGAGAGAATATCCTACACAATCACCATGTTCCTGTCACTGGCGGTGTACATGACGCTCATCGGAGACAACCTTCCTAAAGTATCAGAAAACATGGCTGGGATGTCGTACTTCTTGCTGATGGCGTTAATATACAGCAGTCTGCTGATTTTGCTCACCATATTTACACTTCGGTGTGAAGCTCTTTCTGACGTTAGCAAATTTCCAAGATGGTTGAGGCGGTTGACTCGATGCTTTAAACGCAGGGGGAACAAAATTAGCTACAACAAATCTGAAAATGTCCAAGACGTCAACGAAAACGAGGAAAAGGAGGGAAGGAAGGAAAACCCTGACGATTCGCTGAGTGTCTCTAAGAGTGACGTCATGACACTCATTGACGTTTCGTTGTTCGTTGTTTCTTTTTTGATGATCGTCATTGCGTCTATTTGGTTCCTCGTGCGGTATTACGTCTGAAGCTAAGGCATTAACCTCAATGCTTCGTCAGCTAATGATAAATGATAAATTATTAATTCAAGAAAAGCTTGGAAACTAATTTGTCAAAAATTGAGGCGTATAACAACGAACGATAAATTCGAATGATACTGGTTGTTTTCTTGATACTCATTTCAAATGACACATTTTAAGTCAATATTGCAATCGATGGTGTGAAAAATCTCTTTTTGTATGTTTATATTAGTTTTAGGTCAATATATGTTTGACTTATGTAGGACATTTTTATATTCAAACATATATATTTTGTCTCATTTGTTTTTATTCCAATATGCCAAACATGTGATGACAGAAATATTTCCTGCGCAATTGATAAAATTGATTTATCTGGAAGACAAGTAAAAAAACTCGTCGTTGCAATTTCAACAAAAGACAATTTAACGCGAACATATCGTAGCCTCCCAAACACACACGCATACACTACACGCATGCATCACTTGCTCACAGGGGAGGCTGTCCTTAAATGACCATAGCTGTTGATAGGACGTTAAACAATACTAAACCAAACCAAACCAAACCAAACAATTTAACGGTGTGAAAATACGGCGGTTAACATCTTACTGTGTTGTCGGCAATTTTTGCGGGCGATTTAATTTCGCTTGATTTGCGGTAACCAAAGATAGTGCGGAATTAAACACACAGCGAAAATGTATGCCATGCATAAACCAAGATAAAAAGAAAAGGCCTGATTCATTTTTGCTGTCGAATAATAAATAAAAACCAATACTTCAAAATCATTTTATTTTTTATTTTGACAAAATATTTGTAAAATAATTCCCATCGCTCAAATACAAAAGTATTCGCTTGACCGCAATAATTGAATCACTGCAAACTCATTCTGATCGGGACAATGGCGAAAATTAATCCCCCACCAAAATTAACAACTACACAGTATCCATCTGTCAAAACATACTAGACTGTAAACACTGTAAAACCAGTTGGCGATAACTTTAAATGCATTGCGGTCACATGACCTTGGTATTGACGTCATCATCAGTATGACGTCATAATGGAAGCATTAGATGACATTGGTCCCTTAAGGAAAATGAGTGTTTAATTGATATGCATCATTTTTAAATGAATTGATATTATTTTGTATGTATTGAAATATTACCCCAAACATGTATTGTACAGTTTTCAGCATTCTGGGTATAAACGTGTAAATATAGACGTATCAGGTGAAATTGTGTCCAACAAGTGAAACACGTTAAATAGCTTCTATATATATTAGCTCTATTAAGGTCATATGAGTGTATTGCTAAACGGAAATAGGAAGTACATCCCTAGTTGAAAATCCAATGTAGGGAGACAGTATCACAATTTCCGCATATTCTAATGTTTAATATTAAACTGATGAATAGTGTATGCTTATTAATGACAGAACAGTGTGTTCTTTCAATATTAAAATATTGCAAACCTCCCTTTGACTTCCGTTGGATATAACTGTAGCAAAGTTTCTTTCTATGACCGGTTACAGTGGTAGTACAGTGTATATCAATCTGAAGTGCAGTGTTCGAATCCCTGCTGATCTTTTTTTATACCTAAAATATTATTGTTGATTATATTTTGTTTATTTCATCGTTGTTATTTGACGTAAAAGTCTCGCAAGGTATGCTTTTCTTTACAGAAATAATCGATCAAATCTATAGTCATGCAGGAAAAATAGTTTCCAAACCTTTGTTACAGTTTTGCCAGTGGTACGATGATCCCTATAAGTGATGTTATATGTGTGCATACGATAACACTGAAGTAACCTTCTAGATTACGTATCCCATGGACATGTGTCAATATATAAGTATGTATTACTGTAGACTTTTTATAGTACTGTTGTGTTCGTAGCTAGCCCATCTCGTCTAAGGACAAGAGAGTTCATGTCATGGTACGGCGTCCGTTGTCTGTCCGTTTGGCGTCCGTCAGTCCGAGGTCATTTGCCTCTTTAAATGACTCCGACTGAATAGCAAACAGGCCTTTTGTGATTGGATTATGCCTGTATCATGCTGGAATATCGCATTTGTTCAAGTCAATGATCTAGATCAACTTTCTTGATCACATAGGTGAAATATATGTCACCCTGGTAAAACTCTAGCCACTTCCTACCGACTCGGCTAGGGAGATTGTCTCTTTAGCTCATTCGGTAGAGCATAGGACTGGTAAGCCAGAGGTCCCGGTTTCGACTTCTACCGGAGGCATTGAAAAAATAATTACCTCTCTTACATTGGCGCCCACGTAGGGACGATACTTGCAAGGGAATCACTTTGAACCCTGGAAAACTCGTGACGAGTTCTTTCCTGGAGGGGAGTATGTCATTCTGGTAAAATACCAGCCGCTTCCTACCGACTCGGCTAGGGATATTATTTCTTAGCTCATTCGGTAGTTCGTAAGACAAGTAAGCCAGAGGTCCCTGGTTCGACTCCTAGCGGAGGCATTGAAAGAAAATAATGACCTTTGTTACATAAAGCGAAATTTTAAAAAAAAATAAAAAAAAAATGCTTTAGATTCATTGAGAGGTCAAGGGCCATGATATTTGACATAAACTTACGCTGGAACATAGGACATTCAGGTTTGTTTTAACATATATTTCGTTAAGTTTTATTTTAACTTTGAAGGTCACAGATGATAAAAGGAATTTACCAACAACATTAGATGGTAGGTGAGCGATACAAGCCTGTATGGACTCTTGTTTAATATATGTAAAAATTGTTTGAATAAAACTATTTGTGTTTATTGTTACATGTGTCTTCATTTTCTTATTCAGTGTTCTGAATGATTTTCTCTGCCTTCATTCTCAAAGAGCGCAATATTTTGTGACATCAATACATCATACTACATAATTTAACTTATGTGACGTCGGAGACCACGAGCCTAATCCTGTGTGCTACAGATATAATAATGAAATTAAGGGGAGGTTACTGTACATACAAAAACACAGTGCAGTTGGACAGAGATCCTTAATTTCTTCTTATCGTAACGCTTTGCGTCATAGGCAAGTGAACGGAAACCACGAATAAGAGATCCGGCGAAGTTTTATAATATTAACTATTCAATGAAAATTTCGGATCGCGAAAAAGACTTTTACATAATATTAAAATAGTTTTAATCAACATATGCATTCGTACATGAACGGTCCGCACTATATTAGTGTCATCGTGACAGTGTTATTTGATTATATAGCAAACGTCATAATATTAAGATTTACCAACAAAATGTACGGCATGATTTTAATTCATTGAAATATAGATTATCCTGATAGCTACATGTACATTTGAAAATACTTCATACGTCATATTATACCATACTTGTCTTATACACACCTATGGTATTTTAAAAAAAATGGTCACGAGATTATGGAAGATGAACATAACACACCTGTTGTCCAGTACGTCAAAATGTAATGACACTGCATCATACAGGTATTCATAAAAAATATAAATAAACAAATCGTCAACACAAATACAGATTTCAAAGTCATTATTAATTCTGTATTCATAAATTGTGTTCTTGCCCAAAATATTCATAAATAGGAGGGCAGATTAACCAAACACACACACACACACACACACACACACACGCGCGCGCGCGCGCGCGCACAGGTGGTTGTACTTTGGTAATAAATACAGAATGCGAAACTGCACCATACAGCTGTGAAGCGTGCCAATATGTGAAAACAACCCAATATGTGAAAACAACCCAGTATATGAAAATAACCCAATGTGTGAAAACAATCCAATATGTGAAAACAATCCAATATGTGAAAACAACACAATATGTGAAAACAACCAAATATATGAAACAACCCGATATGCGAAAACAACCCAATATAAGAAACAACCCAATATGCGAAAACAACCGAATATGTGAAACAACCCAATATGAGAAAACAACCCAATTTACGAAAGCAACCCAATATGTGAAACCAACCCAATATATGAAACAACTCAATATGCGAAAACAACCGAATATGTGAAACAACCCAATATATGACAATAACCCAATATGTGAAAACTACTCAATATGTGAAAACAACACAATATGTGAAAACAACCCAATTTGTGAAAACAACCCAATATATGAAAATAACCCAATATGTGAAAACAACCCAATATATGAAACAACCCAATATGCGAAAACAACCCAATATGTGAAACAACCCAATATGTGAAAACAGCCCAATATGTGAAAACAAACCCAATATGTGAAAACAACCCAATATGTGAAAACAACCCAATTTACGAAAGCAACCCAATATGTGAAAACAACCCAATATGTGAAAACTACCCAATATGTGAAAACAACCAAATTTACGAAAACAACCCAATATGTGAAAACAAAATAATTTACGAAAACAACCCAATATTTGAAAACAACCCAATATGTGAAAACAAATCAATATGTGAAAACAACCCAATATATGAAAATAGCCCAATATGTGAAAACAACCCAATATATGAAACAACTCAATATGCGAAAACAACCCAATATGTGAAACAACCCAATATGTGAAAACAACCCAATATGTGAAAACAACCCAATATGTGAAACAACCCAATATGTGAAAACTACCCAATATGTAAAAAAAATAAACAATATGTGAAATTTATCACTTAGGAGCATTGTCTTGGGCACGAAGCTTATGTTTAAGTTCCAGCAGAACGGTTTTCAAAACTACGGACCCTGATGTTTAACTAGATTGATCGGTAAGACAAATCACGCGCTTCGAATGAGTTGTTTAAATGTCCTAGGTCGCAAACAAACAGGTTATTATTTCTCATTACCGGCTTTTATAAAAGCTTTATGTCAAGGAATATCATCCATGGGGCATCGGGTACACAACTCAATTGAAAAAATAATGGGTAAATTCGAGACTATAGTTCAAGTTTAAGTCAGCTTAAACGATCAGATTCAACGAAAATATGTCAAGCAATTTTAACTTTAAATCAGAAATAAATTCATAATTAAAATCTAACGTTGATTATTGTCGTTTATTTAATTGTATGGTTATTCAGTTGAAACAATTAAAAGTCTTAATTAGATTTCATTAATTGTCATATTGTTTGATTAAGCTTACAAGCGGGACCAATTAATACTGAACGATCTGACTTTTGATTAAGAGTATTAACAAACCGGGTGACCTAGTATTTCACCAGCGCGTGATTTAAACTTGCCGTTGTCTTCATCAGTACATTTTTTATAAATGATAATTGACATACAGTCATCAGGATGGGTACTTAGTGGAACGTGACGTATGATGTATTATATTGGTATTGATAAAGATCAGTCGTGTTTACAAATAGTTAGTTGATATTTTATGTTCGTTCCGGTTAGAATAAGTTCGTTATATATATCGACCGGAAAGAAAGGAGTCATATTTCTGACGGGCGTAACCATATTGATTTATCTCAATACAATAACGTTAATATCGCTAATGGAAGTGAAATAAATGGAAGCTTTTATGACGTCAGTATGCCTAGGCTAAAGTGGGAAATTCAAGATTCCTGTCACGTAGGTGGCAATTAACACAGAGGAATTCCACTGTGGATTTTCGTACAAACAGTATCATCCCTTTCATTTCTCTTTGACTATAGTTGTAATGGGACTGGAACCAATGAATCACTGCTGACCAGGTAGCACAGTTGGTTGGAGCGACAGTATAACTATCTGATGTTCAGAGTTCGAGTCCTGGTCTGGCCTCGTTTCATTGTTCACGCTCGAAACACTGTTGATAGTTTTTCCTTTTTTTTTTTTTTTATGTTGTATTTTTTTTCATAAGTTACTATCGTATCGTTTTCTACCTTAAGAAATGATTCATGAAAGCTACATTAAGTTTGGAAAAAAAGTTTTCCAATGCTGTGGTACGGGATTTCTTAAAAATCTTTGGTACGGCATAACAATAGAAGGAAATCATCTAATCAAATAATATTTTGTTGTTCCCATAATCCAAACTTTCGAATGAGCAACGAGCTATAATCCCATTTATGTCTTGTGTTATCATTTGAATTTAATTGATCTATATTCGGACGAATATAATGAGGGAAAATATAAAAGTAAATTATATTTTGCTGTTCCCGTAATCCAAACGCAAAGTGAGGTTATACAAGATGCCTGATGTTTCTAAAAATAAGGATGTCGTCAGGACAATATCGCATATCACTTGTGTCCAGGTGATTATGATTCTCTCAAGATGTTAAAAGGAAATTATATCAACTTATAGTTCAGAAGAAATGAGCAGAAAAAAGGACTTTATAAATATTCGGATTGTAAAATTCTAGATAATTAATTGTCCTTAAAATCTAATATCCGTTAAGGTCAACCAAATGGGAGAACTCTGTCGTGAATTTCATTATGGTGACATGAAATGTTGAGCTTCATGTAGTTTCGGGAAAGTTGGAAATTGAATTTTGCACGGGGTTATTTACTACTGTCTTCCATATTCATACAAGCAGTGGTTTTATTAAGTTTGCAAAGCTAGAGGTCAAGGATTTTAGTCATTATCGGTAAACAAATGGCCTTACAACATTAATCTTTTTAAAAACAAATACATTTAAATATAGTAAGTTTTCATCATTGCAAACTCACCTACTGCTAACATTTACATAGTAGGAATTATCTCAAACCCTTGCAATTTAAACAGTACAGCTCAGGTAAAGGCATCTGTTGTAACATTGGCTTAGTCATTGTTTTGTACACTAAACGTTGTCTTGTGTATATTCCAGAATATCTTTTTTCGAAATGCGGTTTATTAAAATATGCGGGGTCTAAGTTTCCTTAGTTTCTCTAGGCTTTTTTCATGGACAAATGTTTCGATTTGTTCCAATATTGTACCCAAGGTGTCTCTAATTTAACTTCTTCTCATCTTCGCAGCCATTATATCAGCTAAGGTTGGAATGATATGAGTCATGTCACTGGCAATGGACCGTGTATAGATTTCAGACTTCGATCTCAAATGTCAATATTAAGCCAACAGACAAATATTTCAACAAATGAATCAGCGGAACACAATGAATTAATACACATCCATTTGGGCCGGTTCTTTGTTCGGTGTGAGAATAGGGCCATTCTAAAACACGGCAGGTAATCACATATTCCGATTGAACCGTGTCACGTTTTCGTCAGCTTTTACACCGCACAGTTTACAAATCAAAGACAACATTAGATAACATTTATCAAATTAATATCAAAGAATCATTTGGGGTTGGCCTTTATCTTTGAAAATGGTAATGTTGACGTAGGTTTGTATGACTAATTGTAAAGCACAAATGACTAACCCGAAATGTGCATTAAAAAGTATCCTAACCTAAAGCTATGAACTAGGCAGGTATTCCTACCTAACGCCATACCAACTTAACAGCTATGTACTAGGCAGGTATTCCTACCTAACGCCATACCAACTTAACAGCTATGTACTACGTAGGTATTCCTTACTGACACCATACCAACTTAATAGTTATGTACTAGGTAGGTATTCCTAACTGACAACATACCAACTTAACAGTTATGTACTAGATAGTTATTCCTAAGTGACACCATACCAACTTAACAGCTATGTACTAGACAGATATTCCTTACTGACACCATACCAACTTAACAGATATGGACTAGACAGGTATTCCTTACTGACAACATACCAACTTAACAGCTCTGTACTAGGTAGGTATTCCTTACTGACACCATACCAACTTAACAGCTCTGTATTAGGTAGGTATACCTTACTGTCACCATACCAACTTAACAGCTATGTACTAGACAGATATTCCTTACTGACACCATACCAACTTAACAGTTATGTACTAGGGAGGTATTCCTAACTGACACCATACCAACTTAACAGTTATGTACTAGGGAGGTATTCCTAACTGACACCATACCAACTTAACAGTTATGTACTAGGGAGGTATTCCTAACTGACACCATACCAACTTAACAGTTATGTACTAGGGAGGTATTCCTAACTGACACCATACCAACTTAACAGTTATGTACTAGGTAGGTATTCCTTACTGACAACATACCAACTTAACAGTTATGTACTAGATAGTTATTCCTAACTGACACCATACCAACTTAACAGCTATGTACTAGGTAGGAATTCCTAACTGACACCATACCAACTTAACAGCTCTGTACTAGGTAGGTATTCCTAACTGACAACATACCAACTTAACAGTTATGTTCTAGGTAGGTATACCTTACTGACACCATACCAACTTAACAGCTATGTACTAGGCAGGTAACCTAAAAGACACCATATTTACTGAACAGCTATATATCAGGCATGTATTTCTAACTGACACCATACCAACGTACCACCTTATGTACTAGACAGATATTTCTAACTGACACCATACCCACTTAACAGCTTTGTACTAATTAAGCAGGTATTGCAATTAAACAACTCTGTTTAACTAAGCAATACGAACACTTACAGCTATACAGAGCAACCATGTACAAGATAAGGATTCCTACCAAACAACTATGTAATTAGAAAGCACCCCAACCAGACAGCTATTTACTACTACGTAATACATGTATGTAGCTAACGCTAACGCGCACAGTCATTGTACTACTGTGTGCTATCATGCGTGAGCTTCAGACCACCCGCTCTAGATCTCCCAAGAATTTCGGTTCGATCCCCAGCGGTGGTGGAAAAAAAAGAGTGATGTCTGATAGGGTTAGTTGTTATCCCTCCGATGGCACGATGGTTTTCCCCCCGTGGGTTTTTCCGCCACCGCGAAAACACCTTTTGTTCCCTTAGCGCGCGGCGTCGTAATAAAAGCACTTCAGAGCTTATGTTTGTTGTTGACAATTGTACACGACGTTAATAAAGATTAGTATAGTATAGTATCATGTTTTATGTACTGGGTAGGGACACCAAGACATACAGGTACACCACACTAACAGATATGTACTGAAAGGTATTCTTTCTATCTGGGTCCGTATTCATGAAACCGTTTTCGTGCTCAAGCATGGATTCTGTGCTCAAACTAACTTTTTTAACACACTTTAAGCATGTCAAACGATCAAAAAGTCAAATGTAAACGTTGAAAACAGTATTTGGCTTGAAGTCTCTTTAATATGTTTTTTCAAAATCATTGACTAAGTAAGATTTGTTTATTAACCTATAAACAGAACAAGATATTAGGCTTGAGCACAAAATCCATACTTGAGCACGGAAACGGTTTCATAAATACGGGCCCTGAAGTTTTCTGAACTAATCACCAAGGCCGTTATACAAATATTGTACGACACTTAGAAAACATACTTAGTTTACACTTACTAAAATCAACAAATACAAAGACATATAGCTAATAGACACAAATACAATGTATGCAACGTCCTCAACAGAAAGTCACTGTAGACTCATCCATATCAATGCGTGGTAGAGTCTACTAAAGTTGCATAGGGGTGAAAGGGTTCATAAGCATTCAGTCATCCACACAGAACTCAGGGGAGGTTATCATGAAACTGTGGATGAATTTGGGCCAAAGTGGTACTTAATGTAACCGTTTCCCTTATGAGTACAAATAATTGATTTTGATTTTATCTGGTCAGGCGTAAGTGACAAACTAGAGATCATAAGTTCAGTCTGTTGACCTTACCAATATAACGACCAGGGCCCGTATTCATGAAACCGTTCTCATGTTCAAGCTTGGATTGTGTGCTCAAGACTTATTTCCTGTTCCAGTTATAAATTAATAAAAAATCTTATTTTGTCAACGATTTCGAAAATTTTGGATATGAGAGTTGTAGCTAATTTTTAAAGATACACATAAATAAAAATTTGCGCTAATCACTGATTAAGCTAATCGCCTTTTGAACAACTGGGCCCAGGTTGATGATCTTTCATTTTTGTTATTTTGTAGACCAACAAACAATTAATAACTTAATTCAATTAAAAAATAGCAAATTACTGTGTTAGGCTACCGCCAATAGGATCCATGAAACACACATCAATAAATGAAAATGAGATAAGTCAACACCTGGACCCTAGCAGACAAAAAAAACAGGGAAAAATGAGATCGCTGTTTTACTACAAAATATGATCTTTTAGAAATGAATTTTCATTAGAAAAATATTCATTAGTACCTGCAACATAGTAGAAAAACAAACTGATTTTTTTCCCGTTTGTTAACAATTTTATTCAAATAAATACTATTAAACAGGACGCAGCACGCCTGTCAAATACGTCACACGCACCGCTTTACTATTCCGTCTTTTCGTATTGCAGAGTTATCTGCTCTTGGGAGCAGGTATTGATTGTTACGTCATTTGTTTGTGAGAGTTACGTCATCAAATTTTGAGAAAACGACGTAATTTTCTCACACAAACCAATGACGTAACAAGCAATACCTACTCACAAGAGCAGATAACTCTGCAATACGAAAAGACGGAATACACATAGTCAATAATGATATTATGTTCATATATTTTAGTTACTAATCAAATATCAAGGATTGACGCATTTCGTATGTAACTTACAATTGTACTTTTTCATACAGCAAATACATCATTTTACAGAATATCACATACAGATTGATGATGCAAGAAAGTAACAAGCATTTGCATGGTACAAACTATATCACTAGCAGCATGTTCATCATAACTAAAAAAAATCATAAATGAAATTTGCATATTCTAAAATATTTCTGCAAAACAAATACTATTATAATCTTTTTACTGGATATGCAAAATTCGATTTCGGTGTATGGAATATGTTTTATTGCAAAATCTTTAATTGTGATTCATATGACACGTCATGAATAAGACAATAAAAACCTTGCAATTGTTTCCATTGTTCATTTGCAGTCTGGTTCAGTGAGATCACATGCTACCTGATATAGTGTTCTAGCTAGCAACATTGACAAAGCTTTTTTGATTTTCTTTGACTTCCGGGCGAGAGTGTTTCTCTTAACGGTTACTATCCTCCGATGCAGGTCTCATACTTTCGTGTTCCAAATTGATGAGGCATTGTCTTGAGGTTGATGAAAAGTACAGTTTGATAAATTGTTATCATTAATGTATGTTAAATTGATACTGTACTTAAAAATTTCTATTCCTACATTTCTTGTTTTGCAAGCGTTATGACGTCATTTCCGGTGTGTAGACTCGAGTTAATTGTCGTTGTCAGTATTACTACTGTAGTGTTTATCATAGAAACGCCGTTGCTAGGGATGCAGCTGTCGGTTGGTGACGGCAGGATGTTGGGCACGCCTACCACGCTATATTTCCCTATTCCAACCCACATCAGTACGGCGTACGAAACAACACTTCCGGTAATGGCTCCCTACAAAAGGAGAGAGGGATGTCTCTAAAAACAAATACGATTACATTGAAAATCAATAGTGGCTTTGCCAATGTCATAAAAATATTTCAGTATTACCAATACGATATAAATGTCACAATCCTTTACGAGTTTGTTCAAAGGACAAAATAAATGTCCAATCTCTAAAATAGAGTTTCAATAAACTTTGTTTCTGGAAAAGAAATTAAAAAAAATTATTATTATGATATTTTATAAAAACTACATGTTCCGGTAGCGTTAACATTTACGTTGATTTATAATGCATGAGAACTGTGAATATCTTGAAAGGTAGATAGACACGACTTTCTATACAAAACATGTGGCATACGATCCAGTTGGCCCACGGGAAGAACGCACCTAGGACCACAATTCCAGTAAGAGGTCCGGCTGCGGCTCCAATAAAGCTCAGCGATGCCTACAGTTTTAACAATATTGATATTACAAATATATTTATTGATTTATAAATGCCATTGAGATTAGTTACTTTGAAAATTAAAAGTTTTTTTCACATGCTGTGAGGCAAAACAAAATGATTATTTCTTTTAATTGCTTTTTGTTTGTTTTGTTTTTGTTTGTTTGTTCTTTTGTTTACTTCCAATTAACAGCTAAGATGGTCTTTTAAAGACGTGCCAGGTTTAGGTGGTTGAGGAAAGTCGGAGAACCCGAGGAAAAACCATCGACATGCGGCCAATATCTGGTGACTGCCCAGGATAGGCCTCGACCACGCGACGAAGTGGTGGACTTGTGATCGTAGACTGTCTTAACCATTCGGCCATCGCCGCCTATTTTTTTTTACTGATATCGCCAAGCTTTGCGCGTGCGTGCAAGAGAAAACGTCTTTCTTTTCAATTGTAATATATTTTACCTGTAATATCGTTCCTTTGGGGTTCATTACGAGGAAAGTCATAGACAGTCCCAGTACACCGTAGAAACAAAATGAAACACATACATATATCTATAATAGTTTCTAAACACAACAGCAAACATTCGACAACGTCACACGGAAGTTTATGACGTCAGGCCAAAGGAAGTCGAAACAAGAATCTACAATGTATTTATAATGTGATATTTCAAATATCAACTAAAAACATTTATGTAATGTATTTTTAGCTTATTCAAATCGTATTGAGTGGCTTTTTAGTACGAAAGTTTAACAAGATATTATAAAAAGTGTTTATCGTAAAACCATGCACTACGTGTTTATGCAGATGTGCTGCAGTGCAAATCGTCAATTGAATACATACTGATATAGTACTGGCGTCACCGTCATGTGACTCTGACGTCAGCAATAAAAAGGTAGTTAATAATGTTCTTTTATCACTTTTAGCAATGAAACTGGAAATATCAACAAAACCACAAAAATTGGCTTTAAAAGTTGACATTATTCAAAACACTTCCCGAGAAGGAGTTACAGATTATGTTTCTCGTACCTAACATCCGGGTATGTTGGTGAGAAATGGCTTGATAATGTCCTCCCATGTGTAAGCGCACACGGAACTGAGCTTTGACGATAGGGAACTGTAAGAAAAAATACATTGGACATATACCCAGTTAAGTTTTTGTCCCGAAATTGAAGAAGAGCTCACCGAAATTCGATATCAATAAAAAAAGTTTTTTTTTTTTTTTTTTTTTTTTTTTTTTTTTTTTTANTTATTAAAAAGGCAGCAGACTTCTTAGTACTTACTGTTGAATAAATTAAAAACATTGCCTGTAATAGTACCAGAGTCCTTCTAGACTTCCACAGAGGATTGCTAGGTTTTCTCTGAACTAGAGCCTATACGAGAATTATATTTCCACAACTTACCAACAAATTCTACAAATGTGCATGTTCACACACAAGTGTGAAAAGCAAGATTTCCCCGTTCAATAAGAATGTTACGTCATATTGGGCGAATATAGATTTTACCGGTAAATGGTTAATATTTGACAAAATTATCAGAGATAAAATGATCTAGAAAAATTCAGAGGTTAAAAATTTGCGGTTCGTAGTTCGCCAAAGGGATATCACAATGTTTTAGCAAACAAAGATAAGAATGAAAGGAACAATTAACGGTATTTGATCACACCAAATGTAGTATTGATTGAATATTTAATTACTGAGCTAGTTTACGTCAACAAAACATGATTATGATTTTGATAAATCATAGAAAACAGGGGGACTCAATCGGGAACCGTCGGCACTTTCCGAAAACGAGATATGCCGACGGTTCTCGATTGAAGATAACTACGTCAGCAAAGAGTTCTCTGTTAAGGATTCGTGTCCCACTCCGCATGCACTGTGTTTTTTTTCTATATGCGGTAACCTCCCCTTAACTCCCGATTTGATATAACTGTGAGCAATTTGGTCGAGGCCACCTCCGTCTATCAGGTAGCTCTATAGGTTGGGGCGATAGTGAAGCAGCATGAAATTCCGGGTCCGAATCAAGGTTTTTTTTCCCCATTCAGAACACTGTTATAGAAAATACTGTATTTTGTACATTTTTTCTTGATTATTTGTCATAAAAGTCCCTCAAGGAATTATTTTCTTTACAGAATTGACTTATCAAAGCTAAAGTCAGGCAGTGAAAAACAGTTTCCAACACTTAGTTACTGTTATGGCCGTGGTACGCGGATAATTAATAGACACAAATCATTAAACGATAAATGAAATAACAATTGAAGTAAGATTATCAATATGTCACATGTTCAGATACCAATGCTCTATCATATGGTTTACATGTGCTGAAGAACAACAATTTAAGTTTATTTATATAGATGTTGATAGGCCATTGATTGTTACGTCATTGGTTTGTGTGAGAAAATTACGTCGTTTTCTCAAAAAATGATGACGTTACTCTCACAAACAAATGACGTAACAATCAATACATGCTCACAAGAGAAGATAACTCTGCAATACGAAAAGACGGAATAGACATGGGTTGGGAAGAAAAGCTTAAAGCTCTTCAATAATATGTTGAAGCCAACACGAGTAAGCTCCCTTGTGTCGAATATTATTCATTTCGTGAAATATTCTCCCTAACGTTTTAAAATTAAAAATGTTTAAAATGCGATTGTTTATTTATTCATTTCGTATTACAATATCACTCGTAATTATAGCCATATATTGTTATTCAGCACTGATTTATGGTCACTATGGTGATGACGTCTTAAAATCAATATTTATTGAGATGACAAATATAGATTACGAGGATACTAGACTAACTAAATTACAGATTTTACACACTATCTCTTCAATATACAATCTACTCAAAGATGCATTGCTTCCAATTAAATACCCATACATTTCCATACAGAGACAAAGTAGCATGTCGATACATAGAAAAGTAACATTTCTTTACAGAGATAAAGTAACATTAATACACAGATACTAAGTAGCATTTCTAAACCGAAAAAAAGTAACATTTCTATACAGAGATAAAGTAACATTTTATACAGAAACAAAATAACATTAATACACAGAGACTAAGTAACATTTCTATACACAGACAAAGTAACATTTCTACACTGAGACTAAGTAGCATTTCTAAACCGAAAAAGTAATATTTCTATACAGAGACAAAGTATCATTTCTATACAGAGACAAAGTAACATTTCTATACAGAAACAATGTAACATTTCTATACAAAGACAAAGTTACCTTTTTCTACAGAGACAAAATAATATTTTTCTACAGAAACAAAGTAACATTATTACACAGAGAATAAGTAACATTTAAACAGAGACAAAGTAACATTTCTATACAGACAAAAAGTAACATTTCTATACAGATAAAAAGTAAAATTTCTATACAGAGACAAAGTAGCATTTCTAAACCAAAACAAAAGAGTAACATTTCCATACAGAGACAAAGTAACATTTCCATACAGAGACAAAGTAACAGTTTTATACAGAGACAAAGTAACACTTCTATACATAGACAAAGTAACATTTCTATACATAGACAAAGTAACAATTCTGTACAGAGACAAAGTAACATTTCTATACAGAGACAAAGTAACATTTCTATACAGAGACAAAGTAACATTTCTATACAGAGACTAAGTAGCATTTCTATACAGAGATAAAGTAACATTAATACATTAATACACAGAGACTAAGTAACATTTCTATAAACAGACAAAGTAACATTTCTACACTGAGACTAAGTAGCATTTCTATACCGAAAAAATTAATATTTCTATACAGAGACAATGTATCATTTCTATACAGAGACAAAGTAACATTTCTACACAGAAACAATGTAACATTTCTATACAGAGACAAAGTAACATTTCTATACAGAGACTAAGTAGCATTTCTATACAGAAACAAAGTAACATTAATACAAAGAGACTAAGTTACATTTCTATAAACAGACAAAGTAACATTTCTACACTGAGACTAAGTAGCATTTCTATACCGAAAAAATTAATATTTCTATACAGAGACAATGTATCATTTCTATACAGAGACAAAGTAACATTTCTACACAGAAACAATGTAACATTTCTATACAGAGACTAAGTAGCATTTCTATACAGAAACAAAGTAACATTAATACACAGAGACTAAGTAACATTTCTATAAACAGACAAAGTAACATTTCTACACTGAGACTAAGTAGCATTTCTATACCGAAAAAAAGTAATATTTCTATACAGAGACAATGTATCATTTCTATACAGAGACAAAGTAACATTTCTACACAGAAACAATGTAACATTTCTATACAGAGACAAAGTAACATTTCTATACAGAGACTAAGTAGCATTTCTATACAGAAACAAAGTAACATTAATACAAAGAGACTAAGTTACATTTCTATAAACAGACAAAGTAACATTTCTACACTGAGACTAAGTAGCATTTCTATACCGAAAAAAAGTAATATTTCTATACAGAGACAATGTATCATTTCTATACAGAGACAAAGTAACATTTCTACACAGAAACAATGTAACATTTCTATACAGAGACAAAGTAACATTTCTATACAGAGACAAAGTAATATTTCTCTACAGAGACACAGTTACATTTCTATACAGAGACACAGTTACATTTCTAACAGAGACAAAGTAATATTTCTATACAGAGACACAGGTACATTTCTATATAGAGACAAAGTAACATTTCTATACACAGACAAAGAAACATTTCTACACTGAGACTAAGTAGCATTTCTAAACCGAAAAAGTAATATTTCTATACAGAGACAATGTATCATTTCCATACAGAGACAAAGTAACATTTCTACACAGAAACAATTTAACATTTCTATACAGAGACAAAGAAATATTTCTCTACAGAGACACAGTTACATTTCTATACAGAGACACAGTTACATTTCTATATAGAGACAAAGTAACATTTCTATACACAGACAAAGTAACATTTCTACACTGAGACTAAGTAGCATTTCTAAACCGAAAAAGTAATATTTCTATACAGAGACAAAGTATCATTTCTATACAGAGACAAAGTCACATTTCTTTACAGAGACAAAGTCACATTTCTATACAGAGACACAGTAACATTTCTATACAAAGACAAAGTTACCTTTTTCTACAGAGACAAAATAATATTTTTCTACAGAAACAAAGTAACATTATTACACAGAGAATAAGTAACATTTAAACAGAGACAAAGTAACATTTCTATACAGACAAAAAGTAACATTTCTATACAGATAAAAAGTAAAATTTCTATACAGAGACAAAGTAGCATTTCTAAACCAAAACAAAAGAGTAACATTTCCATACAGAGACAAAGTAACATTTCCATACAGAGAAAAAGTAACAGTTTCATACAGAGACAAAGTAACACTTCTATACAGAGACAAAGTAACAGTTATATACAGAGACAGAGTAACATTTCTCTACAGAGACAAAGTAACATTTAGACTAAGTAGCATTTCTATACAGAGACAAAGTATCATTTCTATACAGAGACAAAGTAACATTTCTATACAGAGACTAAGTAGCATTTCTATACAGAGATAAAGTAACATTAATACATTAATACACAGAGACTAAGTAACATTTCTATAAACAGACAAAGGAACATTTCTATACAGAGACAAAGGAACATTTCTATACAGAGACTAAGGAGCATTTCTATACAGAGACTAAGGAGCATTTCTATACAGAGATAAAGAAACATTAATACATTAATACACATAGACTAAGTAACATTTCTATAAACAGACAAAGTAACAGTTCTACACTGAGACTAAGTAGCATTTCTATACAGAGACAAAGCAACATTCCTATACAAAGCCAAAGTAACATTTCTATGCAGAGACAAAGTAACATTTCTCTACAGAAACAAAGTAACATTATTACACACAGACTAAGTAACATTTACATACAGAGACAAAGTAACATTTCTAAACCGAAAAAAAAAACATTTTTATACAGAGACAAAGTAACATTTCTATACAGAGACTAAGTAGCATTTCTATGCAGAGATAAAGTAACATTTTATACAGAAACAAAGTATCATTATTTCACAGAGACTTAGTAACATTTCTATACACAGACAAAGTAATATTTCTACACTGAGACTAAGTAGCATTTCTAAACCGAAAAAGTCATATTTCAATACAGAGACAAAGTATCATTTCTTTACAGAGACAAGGTAACATTTCTATACAGAGACACAGTTACATTTCTATACAGAGACAAAGTAACATTTCTATACAGAGACAAAGTAACATTTCTATACAGAGACACAGTTACATTTCTATTCAGAGACAAAGTAACATTTCTATACAGAGACAAAGTAAAATTTCTATGCAGGCACAAAGTAACAATTCTATAAAGAGACAAAGTAACATTTCTATACAGAGACAAAGTAACATTTCTATACAGAGACAAAGTTACATTTTTATACAGAGACAAAGTAACATTTCTATACAGAGACACAGCTACATTTCTATACAGAGACACAACTACATTTCTATTCAGAGACACAGTTACATTTCTATACAAAGACAAAGTAATATTTCTATACAGAGGTAAAGTAACATTTCTATACAGAGACACAGCTACATTTCTATACAGAGACACAACTACATTTCTATTCAGAGACACAGTTACATTTCTATACAAAGACAAAGTAATATTTCTATACAGAGGTAAAGTAACATTTCTATACAGAGACACAGCTACATTTCTATACAGAGACACAACTACATTTCTATTCAGAGACACAGTTACATTTCTATACAAAGACAAAGTAATATTTCTATACAGAGGTAAAGTAACATTTCTATACAGAGACACAGCTACATTTCTATACAGAGACACAACTACATTTCTATTCAGAGACACAGTTACATTTCTATACAAAGACAAAGTAATATTTCTATACAGAGGTAAAGTAACATTTCTATACAGAGACACAGCTACATTTCTATACAGAGACACAACTACATTTCTATTCAGAGACACAGTTACATTTCTATACAAAGACAAAGTAATATTTCTATACAGAGGTAAAGTAACATTTCTATACAGAGACACAGCTACATTTCTATACAGAGACACAGCTACATTTCTATACAGAGACACAGTTACATTTCTATACAAAGACAAAGTAATATTTCTATACATAGATAAAGTAACATTTCCCTACAGAGACAAAAAAACATTTCTATACAGAGACACAGTTACATTTCTATAAAGAGACACAGTTACATTTTTATACAGAGACACAGTTACCTTTCTATACAGAGACAAAGTAACATTTCTATACAAAGACAAAGTAACAAATTTTATAGACACAAAGTAACATTTCTACACTGAGACTAAGTAGCATTTCTAAACCGAAAAAAATAACATTTATACAGAGACAGCGTAAGATTTCTAAACACAGACAAAGTAACATTTCTACACAGAGACAAAGTGACATTTCTATAAAGAGACAAAGTTACATTTCTATACAGAGACAAAGTAACATTTCTATACAAAGACAAAGTACCATTTCTATACAGAGACAAAGTATCATTTCTATACAGAGACAAAGTAACATTTCTATACACAAAGTAACATTTCTACACTGAGACTAAGTAGCATTTCTAAACCGAAAAAGTAATATTTCTATACAGAGACAAAGTATCATTTCTATACAGAGACAAAGTAACATTTCTACACAGAAACAATGTAACATTTCTATACAGAGACAAAGTAACATTTCTTTACAGAGACAAAGTCACATTTCTATACAGAGACACAGTTACATTTCTACACAGATACAAAGTGACATTTCTATACAGAGACAATGTAACCTTTTTCTATACAGAGACACAGTTACATTTCTATACAGAGACAAAGTAACATTTCTTTACAGAGACAAAGTAACAGTTATATACAGAGACAGAGTAACATTTCTATACAGAGACAAAGTAACATTTCTTTACAGAGACAAAGTCACATTTCTATACAGAGACACAGTTACATTTCTACACAGATACAAAGTAACATTTCTATACAAAGACACAGTTACATTTCTATACACAGACACAGTAACATTTCTATACAAAGACACAGCTACATTTCTATACAGAGACACAGTTACATTTCTACACAGATACAAAGTGACATTTCTATACAGAGACAATGTAACCTTTTTCTATATAGAGACACAGTTACATTTCTATACAGAGACACAGTAACATTTCTATATAGAGACAAAGTAACATTTCTATACAAAGACACAGTAACATTTCTATACATAGACACAGTAACATTTCTATATAGAGACAAAGTAACATTTCTATACAAAGACACAGTAACATTTCTATACAGAGACACAGTTACATTTCTATATAAAGACAAAGTAACATTTCTATACAGAGACACAGTAACATTTCTACACAGAGACACAGTTACATTTCTATACAGAGACACAGTAACATTTCTACACAGAGACACAGTTACATTTCTATACAGAGACAAAGTAACATTTCTTTACAGAGACAAAGTAACAGTTATATACAGAGACACAGTAACATTTCTATACAGAGACACAGTTACATTTCTACACAGATACAAAGTGACATTTCTATACAGAGACAATGTAACCTTTTTCTATATAGAGACACAGTTACATTTCTATACAGAGACACAGTTACATTTCTACACAGATACAAAGTAACATTTCTATACAGAGACAATGTAACCTTTTTCTATACAGAGACACAGTTACATTTCTATACAAAGACACAGTTACATTTCTATACAGAGACACAGTAACATTTCTATACAAAGACAGAGTTACATTTCTATATAGAGACAAAGTTACATTTCTATACAGAGACACAGTAACATTTCTATACAGAGACACAGTTATATTTTTATACAGAGACACAGTTACATTTCTATACAGAGACACAGTTACATTTGTATATAGAGACAAAGTAACATTTCTATAAAGAGACAAAGTTACATTTCTATACAGAGACAAAGGAACATTTCTTTACAGAGACAAAGTCACATTTCTATACAGAGACAAAGTATCATTTCTATACAGTGACAAAGTAACAGTTATATACAGAGACAAAGTAATATTTCTATATAGAGACAAATTAACATTTTTATACAGAGACACAGTTACATTTGTATATAGAGACAAAGTAACATTTCTAGACCGAAAAAAACAAACATTTTTATACAGAGACAAAGAAACATTTCTTTATAGAGACAAAGTATCATTTCTATACAGTGACAAAGTAACAGTTATATACAGAGACAGAGTAACATTTCTTTAGAGAGACAAAGTAACAGTTATATACAGAGACAAAGTAATATTTCTAAACCGAAAAAAACAAGCATTTTTATACAGAGACAAAGTAAAATTTCTAAACCGAAAAAAACAAGCATTTTTATACAGAGACAAAGAAACATTTCTAAACCGAAAAAACAAACATTTTTATACAGAGACAAAGGAACATTTCTAAACCGAAAAAACAAACATTTTTATACAGAGACAAAGTAATATTTCTAAACCGAAAAAAACAAGCATTTTTATACAGAGACAAAGGAACATTTCTTTACAGAGACAAATTCACATTTCTATACAGAGACAAAGGAACATTTCTTTACAGAGACAAATTCACATTTCTATACAGAGACAAAGGAACATTTCTTTACAGAGACAATGTAACATTTCTATACAGAGACACAGTTATATTTTTATACAGAGACACAGATACATTTCTATACAGAGACACAGCTACATTTCTATACAGAGACACAGGAACATTTCTATACAGAGACAAAGTCACATTTCTATACAGAGACAAAGTCACATTTCTAAACAGAGGCAAAGTAACATTTCTTTATAGAGACAAAGTATCATTTCTATACAGTGACAAAGTAACAGTTATATACAGAGACACAGTAACATTTCTATATAGAGACAAAGTTACATTTCTATACAGAGACACAGGAACATTTCTATACAGAGACACAGGAACATTTCTATACAGAGACACAGTTACATTTCTATATAAAGACACAGTAACATTTCTATACATAGACACAGTTACATTTCTATATTGAGACAAAGTAACATTTCTATTCAGAGACAAAGTAACATTTCTCAACCGAAAAAAACAAACATTTTTATCCAGAGACAAAGTAACATTTCTTTACAGAGACAATGTAACATTTCTATACAGAGAAACAGTAACATTTCTATACAGAGACTAAGTAGCATTTCTATACAGAGAAAAAGTAACATTTCTATACAGAGACACAGTTACATTTCTACACAGAGACACAGTTACATTTCTATTCAGAGACAAAGTAACATTTCTCAACCGAAAAAAACAAACATTTTTATCCAGAGACAAAGTAACATTTCTCAACCGAAAAAAACAAACATTTTTATACAGAGACAAAGTAAAATTTCTAAACCGAAAAAAACAAGCATTTTTATACAGAGACAAAGGAACATTTCTAAACCGAAAAAAACGAACATTTTTATACAGAGACAAAGGAACATTTCTTTACAGAGACAATGTAACATTTCTATACAGAGAAAAAGTAACATTTCTATACAGAGACTAAGTAGCATTTCTATACAGAGAAAAAGTAACATTTCTATACAGAAACAGAGTAACATTTCTTTACAGAGACAATGTAACATTTCTATACAGAGACACAGGAACATTTCTATACAGAGACAAAGTCACATTTCTAAACAGAGGCAAAGTAACATTTCTATACAAAGACCCAGTTACATTTCTATACAGAGACACAGTTAAATTTCTATACAGAGACACAGTTACATTTCTATACACAGACACAGTAACATTTCTATATAGAGACACAGTTACATTTCTACACAGAGACACAGTTACATTTCTATATTGAGACAAAGTAACATTTCTATGCAGGCACAAAGTAACATTTCTATAAAGAGACAAAGTAACATTTCTAGACCGAAAAAAACAAACATTTTTATACAGAGACAAAGTAACATATCTATACAGAGACAAAATAACATTTCTAAACCGAAAAAACAAACATTTTTATACAGAGACAAAGGAACATTTCTAAACCGAAAAAAGCAAACATTTTTATACAGAGACAAAGAAACATTTCTAAACCGAAAAAAGCAAACATTTTTATACAGAGACAAAGTACCATTTCTAAACAGAAAAAAACAAACATTTTTATACATAGACAAAGTAACATTTCTAAACAGAAAAAAACAAACATTTTTATACAGAGACAAAGAAACATTTCTTTATAGAGACAAAGTATCATTTCTATACAGTGACAAAGTAACAGTTATATACAGAGACAAAGTAATATTTCTATATAGAGACAAATTAACATTTTTATACAGAGACACAGTTACATTTCTATTCAGAGACAAAGTAACATTTCTCAACCGAAAAAAACAAACATTTTTATACAGAGACAAAGTAACATTTTTATACAGAGACAAAGTAACATTTCTTTATAGAGACAATGTAACATTTCTATACAGAGACACAGTAACATTTCTATACAGAGACAAAGTAACATTTCTATACAGAGACACAGTTACATTTCTATACAGAGACAAAGTAACATTTCTATACAGAGACACAGTTACATTTCTATACAGAAACAAAGTAACATTTCTATACAGAGACAAAGTAACATTTCTTTACAGAGACAAAGTAACCTTTTTCTATACAAAGACACAGTAACATTTCTATACAGAGACACAGTTACATTTCTATACTTAGACAAAGTAACATTTCTATACAGAGACAAAGTAACATTTCTATACAGAGACACAGTTACATTTCTATACAGAGACAAAGTAACATTTTTATACAGAGACAAAGAATCATTTCTATACAGAGACAAAGTAACATTTCTACACTGAGACTAAGTAGCATTTCTAAACCGAAAAAAGTAATATTTTGTACAGAGACAGCGAAAGATTTCTAAACACAGACAAAGTAACATTTCTACACAGAGACAAAGTAACATTTCTATACAGAGACAGCGTAAGATTTCTAAACACAGACAAAGTAACATTTCTTTACAGAGACAAAGTAACATTTCTTTATAGAGACAAAGTAACATTTCTATACAGAGACTAAGTAGCATTTCTATACAGAGAAAAAGTAACATTTCTATACAGAGACAAAGTAACATTTCTTTATATAGATAAAGTAACATTTCTATACAGAGACAAAGTAACATTTCTTTATAGAGACAAAGTAACATTTCTATACAGAGACTAAGTAGCATTTCTATACAGAGAAAAAGTAACATTTCTATACAGAGACAAAGTAACATTTCTATACAGAGATAAAGTAACATTTCCCTACAGAAACAAAGGAATATTTTATACAGAAAAATAGTATCATTTCATTAGAGAGAAATACACTTTAGTACCAATTATATTCAGAGACGTAGTGTTTTCACTTTATTTTGCAGCTTATACAATGTAACACATTGTTTATATCATTCATAGAAATTCTGACGCCCGATTTCTATGAGGCACTTTTCTATTGTGACATACTTGTGTTTATATGGCAACATGGTTTACACGTGCAGTTATATCTCGACACATTCTTGGTTTCTATGGTGACGCCCCTATCGTATCTATGGTAACACGTCTAAACTTAATAAAGTGACAAACATATAAAGTTGTTGCACCTTTACGTATTCCCTTGTACAATGAAGCATACTTACGGTTGTGAGGATGGAGATTACTGACCCAACCACTTTTACGGACCTGGATTTGTATCGCAATTGTAGGTACTGTCAAATCAATGTTTTGAATTAGTATCATTCAATTCAATTATGTCCCGTTTTAAGTAAAAGGGGGGAAACCCTGGACCTGCTCAATTGGTTTTAAAACTAGGCCAAAAAAACACCAACTGAATCTCCATTTAAATCAATTACATTGTGTACTTTTGTGTCTGAGTGAAATGTGGATTCGATATCAATGATAACATGTTATTAAGGCTATATGCTACCTTACATATTTGACCTCATTTTTTATTGGAAATATGTTACCTGAAAACCCAAAATCATCGATATATCTTTTAATTCAGAAATATCTGTTTGTTGTTTACGTGGTTTTATTCGTATGTTCTTTTCAAATGTGTCTTTAATTTGTGTGTACATTTCAAATGTGTCATCAATTCCTGAGTACTTTTCAAATGTGCCATCAATTCTTGTGTTCTTTTCAAATGTATCGTCAACAATTTTCTATCTTTCAAATGTGTCATCAATTCTTGTGTACTTTTCAAATGTCTCATCGATTCTTGTGTACTTTTCACGAGTGTCATTCATTTTGTGTATTTTTGAAAAGGTGTCACCAATCAATGTGTTCTTTTCGAATGTGGCATCGAGTTATTATTAGAATTGCAAATTACAATTCATCAAAGTGTTCGGAGCGGAGATACAGAAAGGGAGCATAACTCCTTAACCCTTACCAAGTTAAAAATAAAAATAAAAAATAAATTATTCAAAACTTCAGAAATATAACTCGTACATGGAGATTAATTCAGTAAACCATTCACAGAAGATGACTGTATTTGATAGTATTTTCTTTTAATGTGGAACTCTTGGCTAAAAGAGGTACATATGCACATATCTCTATACAAAGACATACGTCATTACTTCAACATGCATTTAAATCAACAAATTAATTTCTGATATATATTCTAGAAATCAAACAAGTTACCTCATACATACTGGTCAGCTTCATTTGGTGAAACAGTGGGACAAACAAGATGGCCGCCACACATCCGCCCAAAACATAGAAAACCACATACAGAAAGAACTGTACGCCTTGGCTGTACATTTCCGCCGGAACTCCCAGAATTAAAATGGCCGACTGAAAGGACACTAATATTGACATCGCAACCGGAAGCAGTTTCATCTTCCGGTCTCCCATAAGAAATTCTCCAGTTGTTTTTTGCTTTCCGCCAAAAAATACATGGTACGGACACAACCAAGTCCCAAACATGCTCTACGAATGATCTATGTCCGCTTTTCTATGGAGTATTGTTCCGTCAACAGCGTTTTTGAGGACGCATAAAGAAAATGATATGGCAACAACAAAACTTAGTTTAACTGAATGAACGAAATATAAAGTAATCGGACTTTTAAATATCATACAACTCCCGTACAGTTGTTAGATAGATGAGCGCAGAAACAGGAATTTCCAGCACTTTTCTTAAAAAGCGTAATTTTTAAAATCCTAAAGACAACACGCATGTTTCTGCATTTGTATCCGGACAGACACTGCGTTGTTTAATCAACACATATAATGGCCTCGTGTTGAACTTTGATGACCTCAGGGTCAAGGTCTCGTCGGAATTACTACATCTATTTATAGTAACACGAGAAAGCGATTCCCATCTGTTAAATTCTTGTTTAGCATAATGCTAATTTTAACTCAAATATTGAAAGTCACTTAAACTTTCAATAGTGACAAATTAATCCAAAGTCAGACATTTTAGTTATCTGAAGACAAAAAAAAATCAAAAAATATGTAAATGTTATTATTATTTTGAAAACAAAATGAATAACTAAGCTGCTTATTATGCAAATACAAACGTAAAATCACAAAAAGAAATGTATAAGGGTAACTAATTATAGAAAAAGGTGAACTTGGTATGAGTTATATATTGGTGACTTAGATTTGGTGTCATCTTAGTCTCGTTCAACCAGACGCTTGATCACTTGTAATTCTCTGTTCGGTGTAGCTTGCGGAGACAACAAGAGTCTAGTTGAACGAGACTAGTGTCAGCTTAGTTGTTCATTGTCACATGTGTCCGAGAAGATAAGCAGATGACCACTGCTTCTGATGACCACTGCTGTCAGTGATAAGGCGATTGGCCGTATTATCACAGAGATATGGACGTCACAACACGAATTACAGATCCCGGACACATGGTCTTACATACGTCGTGCTCGATAAAAACGAAACATCTGTTTGTTTTAAACGCGCTATAGAGGCTTAGGATAGTAACTTTGTTGCAGAAAATAATAATAATAATAATAGTACTAAAATACAACATTTGATATAGCGCCCTGTCTAGCTAGAATAAGCCACTCGAAAGCGCTTTACAGTATATAGATACACATTTTAAACAATCAATACAATCAGCATATATGTTGTGTTTTGTTCTTCCAGAGAAGAGTTTAAAACTGTTACTTCCTTTTCCTGGCACAAAGACAGGTATCTTCCGATATTTATAGTGTAACAAATAAACTGTTGTCTTTGTGTACCCCTGTCTATGATACCCAAGGAATCCTCTTTCTTATTTGCTCTCATTCTCAAAACTCCAGGGATTACCCTCACGTACGCTCTTTGTGCAGAGAGTGAAAGTGATCGTAACCCCTGGATTATCGATGATGAATTTATCTACACCTTCGGTGAAGGTCATAGTAAGGCTTTTATTGTTACCCGTACTGTCTCTTTCCATTCAGAGATGACCTGTAACCCGTACTCTCTCTCCAATCAGAGAAGACCTGTAACACGTACTCTCTCTCCAATCAGAGATGACCTGTAACCCGTACTCTCTCTCCAATTAGAGATGACCTGTAACCCGTACTCTCTCTCCAATCAGAGATGACCTGTAATCCGTACTCTCTCTCCAATCAGAGATGACCTGTAACCCGTACTCTCTCTCCAATCAGAGAAGACCTGTAACCCGTACTCTCTCTCCAATCAGAGATGACCTGTAACCCGTACTCTCTCT
>NW_018404584.1:64678-66289 GCF_002113885.1 Mizuhopecten yessoensis
GGTAAATTTGTCAATAAGATGTTGATAAAGAAAACCTCTAGAAATAGTTTGAATGTTAGATAATAAGTTTTGCTGATATATATCGTAAAACCGTTGTTCAATTATTTTATAAATATGTCTATCAGTAGTGTTACCATTGATGTCCCATAAATAACCTAAACCTAATTTGCGAAGTTCCCCCTGGATATTTATAATCCAACTGTCATTCGACAAAATCCTTTCTTCATAACAAGTTTTTAAAATACAATTATCTGTAGTTCTTAATTTTAACCAATATTTAATGATTCGAAGCTTTCCACTTTCCGCCAGTGGCATTCTTCCTAACTCATAATATACTAAACTATTACAGGTACTCTTTTTAACTCCGAGTAGCCGTTTACAAAAATTCATATGTATTTTCTCGACATCTAAAGCATTATGAAATCCCCATATCTCTGCACTGTAGCTCAAAATGCTATTTACATATTTATCAAAAACTGCACATTGTGTTTCAATATTAAAATTATGATTTTTTAATTTGCTACAAATTGCATAATACACCGTGATTAGTGATAAGTCGCCCCTGTTGATCATACAGTCAGCTGTGATCGACGGTAAGCGACTTACTTATACGAGCCTGTAGTACATCGAATGGATTTCAAGTTATGACCGTTTTTCAAACTACATGTACCATCTTCAGATAAGGTAAAAGTGTTTGTCAGTGCCTAATAGTGGCATTTATTTGTATGATTTTTCTTTCTATGTGAGTATTTGTTTAATTTACGGATATATCAAAATTAATAAATAAAGGAATAATAATAAGCAAAACTCTAATTGGTAAATTGTGAATTTATGCTGAAAATCGGTTGGAATTCATCTTCTATTCATTTAATTTAGCACAGGATTCTTTCTTTTTGTCGAAGTAAATTTCCGTGTGTAAGTTTCATTTCATAAAATATCGTCTCTTAAAAAACCAGCCTTACATTCTCTCTATGTGCTAGTCTAGAGTACATCTCCTTTAAAAATTTAAACCAGACAAGAAAATATGTGAGATTTTAAACCAAGTTGATGTGCAATTTGTATCATTGAAAAAAACATTTTTACTCAGTCATTTATAAGATGTAAATAATTATCTAGATTCTAGAAACATATTATTTTATTTCCAAATTCCATCAAAAATGTTATATGTCAAGTTCTAAGTATGTCAAGTTCTAAGTATGTCAAGTTCTAAGTATGATCAAACCCTCCTGCTGAAACCGTGGCTCTAGATTCGATCGATTTCATTTTATTTTGAATTTTGAAATTTCAAAATAAAATTCAAAAGTTTATCGAAATCAAATCGATTGTACCTAGAGCTATGGTTCCCACAGCTAGATCAAACTTAGTCCCAATCTCTACCCAGAGTGTCGTTCCTTTTCAATCACACATTAAAGGGAGTGCAAAAACCGTAGCTCTGCGTGGAGATTGACTTAGTCCATGTGCACTTTTAATATACTAGTGTTATAGCCAGCCACAGTTTCGCATTAATTTCAGAAATATACGCGCGAAAAAGTTTGCTGCGTTACGACACTTCCGGTAAACTTACTGACATTTCAGACAATCGGTGTTCTGTGCTAAAATTCGTTACATTTC
>NW_018404584.1:66944-83183 GCF_002113885.1 Mizuhopecten yessoensis
GGTTTTTTTGGGCTTCAGGAAACCCCCCCAGCCTGAGAAGTTTCTTTAAAAATCATGTATTTTCACTATTTTCCTCAATTTTGCCCCACCTGGAAACCCCCCCAGGAAATTTGGAAACCCCCCCAGGTAGGTCTCTGGATCCGCCACTGATTTTTACAGACTCTGGTAGTGGTATGTCTCGGCCAGGGAACACAACCCACAGCCTTCCTCACAAGGGCGAACGCTTAACTAAAGGTCAAAAGTGAGGCATTGTCATGGGAGACATTAGGAAGAGAAAGTTGTTCACTCATGTCAGTTGTTCTGTGTGTCTTCTTCTGTTTAGTGTATAAAGCACAAGGTTCTGAGAAGCAAGGCATGGTATACGGGGGCGGGGGGGTTGAGCCAGGTGGTATAAAGGACTAGTAGTTAGCGCCTGATAAAGCAGCCCCTGCAAACTTCTTAAAAAATGTATTAACTAACTGTATTGATAGTATAAATTGTATATATTTATACTGTAAAGCGGTTATTCTAGCAAGACAGGGCGCTATATCAAATGTTGTATATCATTATTATAAGTCTGTGTAACTGTAAGTCGGTGAAAAAAAGTCATTTACGTAATTTCAGTGGCATCAAATGTAATGACACATTACAACACTTACATCCGATATCGCATACTGTATTATAAGCTACTGTGGCGAATTTAAATTCTGTAAACAACTTTCCGACTATAGATTATAAAATCTTAACCAACTCACAGTTGTCTCCCTTCCCAGATCCCGACAGAGATTCCCGTATATCGACGAAGAGTAGCAGCAGCTCCCGAGCGCCGTCTGGACTCCGGACTAAAATCGTATCCATCTTCCACAGTAAAAATGCTTTCGCAGGTGACTATATATCTTAAATACTCTGCTTTACCATTTTCGAAGTTAAGGTTTCTTATTTTCTTTACAACTTTTTGGCATGTCGTTAAGAGACTATTAAACCAGTTTGTAGGAAGTATTCAGGTGCATAGCTACAAAAACACTGCTTGTAACATACTGAATGTCTTCAGAAATCATACATATTGATATAGAATTCAAAAAAATAAGATTTTATTGTAGAATGTCTCAACTTCTTACGTTTTACTTTCTGGAAGATAGATAGATATATAGATATTAAAAGCCGTACATTATTTTTTCCGCCGGGGTTTTGGGTGGGTAACTTTGCGGTGCCCCTCCCCTGGACCCGCTCCTATAAATGAATTCACTCCAAAAAAATGCTAGCTACTTATAGGCCCCTGCTATTAACACGTGTTTCTGTGTAGCAGGTTCAAATTAATATTATGGTACAACAAGACTGTGCGCTCGATTTCGGTATCAGTCGTATTTTACTCGTGAGTCTGAATGACGTTACTTAAGAAGTTCTCTGTAACTAAGGTAAAAAGGGACCGCTTATGATACTTGTATACATAATTAAATTTTGATTTTGTTCTTTTGTTATCAGACGATGTGACGATGTGACGATGTGTAGATGTGTAGATGTGACGATGTGACGATGTGTTTATGTGACGATGTGTAGATGTGTAGATGTGACGATGTGACGATGTGTAGTGTAGATGTGACGATATGTAGATGTGACGATGTGTAGTGTAGATGTGCCGATGTGCAGATGGGTAGATGTGACGATGTGTAGATGTGACGATGCGTAGATGTGACGATGTGTAGATGTGTAGGTGTTTATATGTGACGATGTGTAGATGTGTAGATGTGTAGATGTAGATGTGTAGATGTGTAGATGTGACGATGTGACGATGTGCCGATGTGACGATGTGAAGATGTGACGATGTGACGATGTGACGATGTTACGATGTGAAGATGTGACGATGTGTAGAGGTGTAAATGTGACGACGTGTAGATGTGACGATGTGACGATGTGCCGATGTGACGATGTGAAGATGTGACGATGTGTAGAGGTGTAATATGTGTAGATGTGTAGATGTGACGATGCGACTATGTGTAGATGTGACGATGTGTAGATGTAACGATGTGTAGATGTGTAGATGTGACGATGTGTAGATGTAACGATGTGTAGATGTGTAGATGTGACGATGCGACTATGTGTAGATGTGACGATGTGTAGATGTAACGATGTGTAGATGTGTAGATGTGACGATGTGACGATGTGTTGATGTGTAGATGTGTAGATGTGTAGATGTAGATGTGTAGATGTGTAGATGTGACGATGTGAAGATGTGTAGTGTAGATGTGACGATATGTAGATGTGACGATGTGTAGAGGTGTAAATGTGACGATGTGACGATGTGTAGTGTAGATGTGACGATATGTAGATGTGACGATGTGTAGTGTAGATGTGCCGATGTGCAGATGGGTAGATGTGACGATGTGTAGATGTGTAGGTGTTTATATGTGACGATGTGTAGATGTGACGATGCGTAGATGTGACGATGTGTAGATGTGTAGGTGTTTATATGTGACGATGTGTAGATGTGACGATGTGAAGATGTGTAGATGTGACGATGTGAAGATGTGTAGTGTAGATGTGACGATATGTAGATGTGACGATGTGTAGAGGTGTAAATGTGACGATATGTAGATGTGACGATGTGTAGAGGTGTATATGTGACGATGTGTAGATGTGTTGATGTGTAGATGTGTAGATGTGACGATGTGTACAGGTGTAAATGTGACGATGTGACGATGTGTAGTGTAGATGTGCCGATGTGCAGATGGGTAGATGTGACGATGTGTAGATGCGCAGATGTGACGATGTGACTATGTGTAGATGTGACGTTGTGTAGATGTGACGATGTGACGATGTGCCGATGTGACGATGTGAAGATGTGACGATGTGACGATGTGTTGATGTGTAGATGTGTAGATGTGACGATGTGACTATGTGTATATGTGACGATGTGTAGATGTTACGATGTGTAGATGTGTAGATGTGTAGATGAGTAGATGTGTAGATGTGTAGATGTGACGATGTGACTATGTGAAGATGTGACGATGTGTAGATGTTACGATGTGTAGATGTGACGGTGTGACGATGTGACGATGTGACGATGTTACGATGTGAAGATGTGACGATGTGTAGAGGTGTAATATGTGTAGATGTGTAGATGTGACGATGTGTAGTGTAGATGTGACGTTGTGTAGATGTGACGATGTGACGATGTGACGATGCGTAGATGTGTAGATGTGCCGATGTGTAGATGTGTATGTGTGTAGATGTGAAGTTGTGTAGATGTGTAGATGTGACGATTTGTAGATGTGTAGGTGTTTATATGTGACGATGTGTAGATGTGTAGATGTGCCGATGTGTAGATGTGTATGTGTGTAGATGTGAAGTTGTGTAGATGTGTAGATGTGACGATGTGTACAGGTGTAAATGTGACGATGTGACGATGTGTAGTGTAGATGTGACGTTGTGTAGATGTGACGATGTGACGATGTGAAGATGTGACGATGTGACGATGTGACGATGTGTAGATGTAACGAGGTGTAGATGTGTAGATGTGTAGATGTGTATATGTGATGATGTGACGATGTGACGATGTGTAGATGTGTAGATGTGCCGATGTGTAGATGTGTATGTGTGTAGATGTGAAGTTGTGTAGATGTGTAGATGTGACGATTTGTAGATGTGTAGGTGTTTATATGTGACGATGTGTAGATGTGACGATGCGTAGATGTGACGATGTGTAGATGTGTAGGTGTTTATATGTGACGATGTGTAGATGTGACGATGCGTAGATGTGACGATGTGTAGATGTGTAGGTGTTTATATGTGACGATGTGTAGATGTGACGATGCGTAGATGTGACGATGTGTAGATGTGTAGATGTGTAGATGCGTAGATGTGTAGATGTGTAGATGTGACGATGTGTCGATGTGTAGATGTGACGATGTGTAAATGTGTAGATGTGTAGATGTGTAGATGCGTAGATGTGTAGATGTGTAGATGTGACGATGCGACTATGTGTAGATGTGACGATGTGTAGATGTTACGATGTGTAGATGTGTAGATGTGTAGATGAGTAGATGTGTAGATGTGTAGATGTGACGATGTGTACAGGTGTAAATGTGACGATGTGACGATGTGTAGTGTAGATGTGACGATGTGTAGATGTGTAGATGTGACGATGTGACTATGTGTAGATGTGACGATGTGTAGATGTTACGATGTGTAGATGTGACGATGTGACGATGTGACGATGTGACGATGTGAAGATGTGACGATGTGTAGAGGTGTAAATGTGACGATATGTAGATGTGACGATGTGTAGAGGTGTAAATGTGACGATGTGTAGATGTGACGATGTGTAAATGTGTAGATGTGACGATGTGTAAATGTGTAGATGTGTAGATGTGTAGATGTGTAGATGTGTAGATGTGTAGGTGTGTAGATGTGTAGTGTAGATGTGTAGATATGTAGGTGTGTAGTGTAGATGTGTAGATGCCGAACCAGTAGCTCTAGGTCCGGTCGTATATATTTCATTTTCAAATTTTATATTATCGGACCATAATTATATACATTTCAAAATAAAATAAAAAAGATCGGACACATGTGTCCTTGTGTGACCAATTCCTGACATAGCACCCTTGTGTGACCAGTTCCGGACACATGTATCCTTGTGTGACCAATTCCGGATACATGTATCCTTGTGTGACCAATTCCGGACACATGTATCCTTGTGTGACCAATTCCGGACACATGTATCCTTGTGTGACCAATTCCAGACACATATATCCTTGTGACCAACAAGTAACGTTACGAAGCATTCTGTACGAGTTATATAATAAAAATCAGTGCCCACGGACAGGATTCTGTATATAGTTTCTCAATGGTCAGAACGACTGAGACGATCTGCGGAGTCGAAAGCCCCAAAATTGCTGTCCAATACGAGCTAACCAAATTGTTAACAGTACTACCTCTAATACCAATGGCGGCTGTTTTTGTCTCTGACGAGAACGACAGCGGTAACCCAAAATCAATGACGTCCTCGAAATTCTAGTTGCTGTACGCTCTCTTACGTGCAGACAACGCAAATTGGCGGTGGCACCTAGAATTTCGTGGACGCGCGAAACTCAAAAAACTTCGATATTATATAGAACTAATAAGGAAGATTTACAAACAGAATATCAGGTTTGTTTATTATCATGTAATAACATTTTGAAGACCATCAAAGTGTAACTCTTAAAGCCGGTCAATGTGGGGGGCTTAGCAAAAGTTGTCGGATAGTTACCTATGCCAATGTTTCATAAAGTAATTTTAAAATAGAATAAACACAAATTAATATTCAAAAATAAAAAAGGCTATTTAGGCTAAGTTTAAATTTTTATTTGGAAGGTATTTAAATAAGTCTTTTATCGCTATAGGGGTTTAATACTACTGCGGTACATTTCTAGGACACACGTGCACAGTATTATTTTCCACATTAATTATCTCGAGCGCTGGACATATTATCTCGAGTGCTCGACTTGATCGTATGGATCGATAATTCATGATGTAGAAAATAATGTTGTGCATGTCCTAAATGAACCACCGTACACAGGGACATTTACATTTGTTACAGTTATATATATATATATATGGACCTAAACTAGGGTTTTTACATGTTTTAGGGCTATAGATCGACTTTCGGTAAAAATGCCACCCCACGATTATAATGATTAAATCATTATAATCGTGGGGTGGCATTTTTACCGAAAGACGATCTCAATTACTCTGCAAACCCTAGTTTTGGTCCAAATATAGCTGTAACATATTCTTAGGTCCCTGTACAGTAAAATAGATCATAATCAACTTAAAGAACTTTCAGCTAGTTACCTAATTCGGTTAAAGAGGGGCTGAAATAATAGTACGTTTTTTGAAGAATTATGCTCTCTTTCTTTTTCCCTTTGGTGTCTCTGTCTTCGCCCCTATCCCTTTTCCTAAATTTAATATGGAAAACAGGAGAAAATAAAAATAAAAGACATTTAAATTTGCCGCCAAAGTGAAACCTTAACACTTTTACTGGAAACCGACTTTCTCGCGAGAGTTTGTTGTGATGTTGCCAAGAAACAATATGGCTGCCTTCACGCGCTAACGGGCACTGACTGTCAATCATCGAAGAGAAATCACAACACAAGCTGGTGATACAGTTATACAACCCCAAAAATCACAAACGATACAACAATGAGTACGAAATTGAATACGAAACAACAGAAAGGAAGAGATAGGCCCAAGTCTGGTGGTAAATATTGGGTGTTTGTATTATCACTTACGATTTCTTTGTAAATATGAATGTGTCAATAGTCATGGAGAGACCAGGAAATGTCGGGTTTCACGCCTTAGCAGCCGTTGTGATAACGTGTATTCATTTGTGTTTATTTTGTTCATGTTCTGTTTCATTGGAGCAGTAAGGAATGGCTCAGATTACCGGAAATATAGCTTGGTATTTAATCTCTTCGTCTTTCCACAGAATTTGTATCCGTCGCCTATACCACTGGCACAGATTGATTGTTATCACATACCAGAAGCATATGTACTATTTTACATTTGTACGTCAATCGCATGATGAATAAACCCCATTCTAGCAAATATTGTAATTTTTTGAAAGATGATTACTACTGTACTTACATTAAAGCACTGAAGCCACACTAGTCTCTGTAGAGTATGACAGAATAGGCAATTAGTCAATGATGACAGAGATTGTTTTTGATGCTGTAGATTATCATTGGACCTGGTAATATTTACATTTGGTCACATGGAAATTAATTTGTAATTGACTAAGCTACAAGTGTCAAACTAATATCTTGTAAAGATTAAGAATGTGTTTGGTCAGATTATAAAACATACTGAAAATCGTTTAAACATTTTGTTGCATGTTTAATAGAAGGAGAACAAATTTAAACTTACTTGTGGTCTAGTGATACGTAAAGATTGTTTCGCACACATTGTACTGAACTGTAGTACATTTGTAACTAGGGCTGTCACAATATATCGGAAAGCAGGTATATCGCAATACACAGGTATATCGCAATACACGTGTATATTGTATCGTACCACAATACAGAGATGAAATATTGCTGTATCGCAATATTTTTCAAAAGCATATTTTTATGTATCTGCTTGTTTTTTTTAACTTTTGCAAATTACTACAAATTCTAGGAGATATGTCAATAAGCATAAAGCAGGCTTTTAATAGTTCAAATTTTGTAATCGATGATTGGTTTAACAAAAATCTTAAATCTATGTAATCTGTATTATATATGATTAAGTTTGATAACATTCTGACAACAACTTATTATAAAATCGGGCACATCTTTCCTGTGACAATATATTGGGATACGTTACGTATCGCAATATATTCATTCTGTATTGCAATATATTGTGATACACTATTGGCATATTGTGGCACCCCTATTTGTAACTACTGAAGTAAAACCATGCAATAACCGACTGTTCAACTTCATTGGAGTAAACCTCTGAAACCTCCGATGAGGTAGATCTTCCTCATTCCTCATTTACAATGAAGGAGAATTGAAATCTGTGAAATTCCTTTGCCCAATTTTTCTCACACCTCAGGCAGAGATATCCTGGGGGGGGGGGGTCATCAACATTAAACACCCTTCGGGAAATTTGGATGATCTCCGAGTTAAATTGTATTAAACATAGAAAAAAAAAAAAAATGCCTTGATAAAAAAACACTCAATACAAATCTGAATGAATCTTAATTTTATTTTTTTAAGCCTATATCTTTATGACAACATGACCATTTTTTTCTCACACCTCAAACAGAGATATCCCACGTCGTACCCCATGCTAGATTTTTCTATCTCTTCCGATCTGTCTTGCACCTTTACATGACATTTGGCGGAACTTTTACACTGCGATGTATTCATCCGCGTGTTAACTGCTTGAAATCGACAATCTGCATTATATATGTTCCGTTTTTTTGTATATGTATCTAGTTTTGGTGTTGTTAGATATTTGATGTTGTAGATAAATATAATCTGCATTGTGAAATACGTTGTCATCTATGTTAGAACGCACTACATTTTTAAGCGGAAGCATTCAAATGTAGCTTAAGTAGCGAATAGGTCAGTATCATTTGAGGACCCAGACGGGATACTTGAAGTTTATAGCAGATTTTTTTTTAACTAAATTTAAGGTGCGAGAAAAAAAATCAATTACTTGTAGCTAAGCAAGATTGGGTTATCTCAGTCGAGGGTTAAGATTCTGTAACATCCCAACCTCGGCTTACGCCTCGGTTGGGATTTTGTTACAGAATCTTAACCCTCGACTGAGATAATCAAATCTCGCTCAGTTACAGGTAATAGATTTTATTAGTCTTTCCCTTTTTAGTGTCAATATAACTCCAAAAGCATTCATTTGATTTAGACAAACCTGTAAGACCAGACAAAAAATATATGTGTTTCCTGTAACATGTTAGAAAAATCTAGTGTAGGTAGGTACATGTTAGTAACAAAAATTGCAAAACAAATTTTATTTGAACAAATATTTTTATATGGTTTATATAGGAGAGTGATCTTGACCTTAACAGTGTTTCTCTGAAAATTGCCTTCAAAAGTTTACAAAATATAAGGGTAGGTAGCTATAAGGTTACCGGAAACACATAGTATTTTTTGCTATATGGCCTTATGATAATTACACACCCTGCAGTAACTAGGAGATCATTTGACCACAGGATGTAGATTTTGAGTTTGTGTGAACTTGGACTTGAATGAGGGAGTTTCGAGGGAGATTGGTAAATTTTGTCGAAATGAGGGAGATTTAACAGCTTTATAGTATAAGACATGTACATATTAAATACCGGTATGTATGATCCATTGTGCCAGTAAGCTATATACTAATTTGTGAACCACTTTGAGACGACCTACGAACTAGGTATATATATAAGAACCTCAAATTATTATTTTTATTATTATATGATATATAAGGGCTACTGTAGACAACCTTCAAACTAGGTTGTGATAAAGAGGTATATATAAGAACCTCAAATTATTATTATTATATGATATATAAGGGCTACTGTAGACAAACTTCAAACTAGGTTGTTATAAAGAGGTATATATAAGAACCTCAACTTATTATTATTATATGATATATAACGGCTACTGTAGACAACCTTCAAACTAGGTTGTGATAAAGCGGTATATATAAGAACCTCAAATTATTGTTATTATTTGATAAATAAATGTAGGAAATACAGGAGATTCCACTAGTGTCTGATGTGCTTTATGTCAGGTACTCAGGCCATTGGCCGGTGGTTTTTCTCCGGTAACTCCGGTGTTCCTCCACCACCAAAACCTGGCACGTCCTTAAATGACCATAGCTGTTGACAGGACGTAAAACACAAACAAACCAAACCGTAAGCTTTATGTCACATTTCTGTCACATAAAACTCAAAAGCTATTCATGATCATGGATCGAGATAATTTTGTGTCAGTTTGTCATCTGTTACATACAACCGAATGTAAAATTGACTTTTCAAGTTGCAATCCAAATATGTTCGAGGACATCAGTGCAAAAACTGCAGTGTGGATATATATATGGTCAAGATACCAAAATTGATGAATATTGATCTGCTGTGAGAGGTGATATTGGAACAAGGCCCTAGCTTGCAGGAATAGGATTTTCTTCCATATCTTCATCTTTATAATGAACCCATATCAATATGTTTAATTTGTAACGGAGATGACACATTTTAGACTTTTATTTTCCCTTGCATCCCTTAGCAGTTCTGTTGTCTGTATACTGTGACCAAGTATCGTGTCATTCTCTTGTGGTCAAGTAAGTGTGTTAATTGGCTCAGTGCTGGTCACTATACAAAGTACTGTAGCCATGGTTTCAGTTCTTGAAGGTTTGTAGGAAGTGAACAAACAAGTTTTTATTTCTTTAACTCAGCTAGCCCCCCCTGATGACATATTTGAAGTCTTCCAATTCAAAAGTTGGAATAGTTCAATATGAAATGACAGGGATAAATGAGTTGATGTGTGATATTCAAGAGAATTTTTTAAACCAACATTGAGCAGGAAGTATCCATGCATGTATACAATACATAGATCTTATAGTTTTGGGACGGGGGAGGGGGGATTGGGCATTACACATGACATACATGGTAAAATTGTGATAAATGCAATGCATAAATCAAAAATGACAGTTGATTCATCCTTAGCTAAAAAAAGTATATTTTCTTCCTAAATACAAAAAATTGCCGCTGTAATTGTCAAGATTATTAAATGCATGTTTGGCATAACGCGGCTGACCCGGAGAAAAAAACGGCCAGTCTAAAAAAAAAGAGGATATTTTCTAACGAAATATATTTTTAAATGATAAATCCAGGAACAGTATACTGTTCCCCAAAATTTTTTAATGGTGGTCTAATGAAATAATGGGGGAGAACGTTTGATAAAGAAAACCAATGTCATATTGAGAGAATGGGAAAATGTCCTTTTAAAATAGCTTGCAGTCAGCACAATCGTATCCAATAAAAAATAGCCTACCAGCAGGTTTTTATATTATTGTAGTCTGTATTCTCCTACACAATACAATATACTGTGACGACTGATAAATTATAAACTTCATCATTGGTAGACATTTATTTAAAGAATGGAGTTTGGCTAANGACACCAGTTTAAAAAAAATAATGATTCAAACTTTAGAGTGGAAATAACTGATACAAATAAACGAGTCCAAGCCTTTTAATGGCAACAATTAAATTATATTTATATGTGAAAAGCTAAAAGAATAAAAATATTTTCTTAGAAAAACTTTGATTTAAACTCAAAAAGTTTTTCAATGTTATATATACTTCAAAGAAATTAAATTCGTAACTTTTTATACAATTTTTGTTAACAAAAATTTATTTCATCCAACTTAAAACATCATGGGAAATAAAAAAGAATTCATAAAGGTTTGCATGTTGACCGATTCAATTCATAAACTTTGAAAATACTTCCCTGTATATTAAGTTTTAAAATTCGATCATGTCACACTTTTGGCAATTGCAAATAACTACACCCTTATAGGAAAAGAACTTGTTGTCTAGTTAATATATATTTTTAATTTGTATAATTGAAATTATCCGAGTAATAGGGTTTTAACATTAATTTGGATTGAATATACATGAACTAATGATTGCTTATATAAGTAAAAGAAATTATTAAAATAATGGATTGCATCATTTAAGATCCAATAACTTGCCATGATGGTTGATTATAAACGCATCACTAGATCTAGAAATGCTACATAATAAGATACAATTTCCTGTAACTTTTCAGTTTCAAAGAGAAAAAAACTTTTATCATAAAAAGGTGTGTAACTTGCGCAGTAGCCTGAAGTAACTAAAAGAAAAATAACTTCAATTTTAACTGAATAAAATATCTCATTTATGTTGTTTATTTACCTGATATATACATTGTTTTATCTAGTTAATGTTTTAATTACATTACCTGATTTCATTGTCTTTTTCTTCAGAAAGTACAATCCATTTTTCTGTGTAACTATAAAGAATACAGATTATTTGATAAAGTTGCTTACACTGTATTATATAAATATCTGAATACTTCAGCTTGTATTCTACAATCCAAATGTCGTCGCCCATCTGTCCCCGACTGGCCTCAGTCACCCAATGTCTTGTTTGTACCGGTAAGGTACCTGTATGAGGTATGTTATATATGTTTGCATTGTAACAGCTAGTACACCTTCAATACCAGCGTGTTTTACACAGAATCATCCATTCGGAACACCTTGCTTCCTACCCTAGAGTCAATTGTCGTACATTTAAATATACATAATACATACCCCAATATTATTCATATAATATACTAGGGCATTAATTGTCTAAACATGATGTACGTGGTAATGTTTCTTTTAAAAGTATCAGATCAAGTTAAAAAATTTCTCTTGAAATATACAGTATGAAACATAAGAAAAAAATTAATACCAAATAAGTTCAATTTAAGGTAGATTTTTTTTTTTTAATCTTTTGATTATGTGATCATTATTGTGCTATCAAATTGATCCAGACATATTGGAATATAATACTGTACTTCAGTAACACCTGGAGAAATATACACAACTTAAAGATGTGTTTACATAATCAATGGCAATATAGCACCTTGCTATTATTTACCTTGTAACGCGGGCTTGATCAAGTCCGCAATTTAAATGGCTACATCAATGTCCTGTCTGTTAATTGTTCTGGTGATACAACCTACCGAAAAGGCTAGCAAGCAAATATTGACTATTTAATGAACGAACACTGAAATGGTTCATTCATGCTTCAGTGGTTTCCAATTGGAAATCTATAGGAAATCTACATATCTGTTGAGTTATGCGACGTTATTGTGTTGCCAAATAGTGTTTGGGGTCATTTGAACCCTTGAATTCTGTCACAGTTTACAGCGATTGTCGTTTGTCCTTTAGCATATATACACGGATCTGTTACATTGAAGAGGTAATCAAGGGGAGACTATCCAGAAAAAATACATTGAATTGCCTCATTAAACAATATTTTATCTCAATTTAAAGATTGTAAAGTAAGCTAATGTAACCTTTTAATCTTGATAAAAAATAATTATTTCATTTTATATATTTTTTTAAGTTGATATCCATCTGAATTGACAGTAATGAAATTTCACATGATTGCTACCTTGTAAAGCTTCGAATTTTACTGCTATGCTGATAACATTGAGTCTAGATGTTTTATGTTCTGATAAATTTGATTGATATTAGAATTCAAAATATTCACAGACACAAAAACATCATTAAATAAAACTTTAGCCTAAATTTATTAAACAGTACCACAGTTCATGAAAACCCCTTCTGTGGGCCTCACCTGATAAGTTTGTTAGCAACATTGTATGCCATACAAACTAATGTTAATTGTCTCCAGTCTCATTAAACACACACATTAGTAATAAACCCAGAGGTGTTCCAAAAGTATCATAGCATTGGACCTTTACCTTGTTGTTTCATTACAACGGTACATTTAGTTTGTTCAAAACCGACGGCTTCTTTGGATGTTATTCTGAGGCAAATATTAGTTCCTTCAGTTTTCTGAGCAGCGGAAATTGGTAAGGAAATTGATTGTGACCAGGGAATGTCCTGTTTTTGTCCTTGAAGTTTGAGGTACGTAGATTTATTGTGAAATATTTGTGGCCATAGCAATGAATCTAATTGAGACTTATACATACAATGTATGTGTTAGATTTTTCAACACAATGTAAAATGTGTACAAAACATTATTATTTTAACCTAAATTTGTTACAGACATTCAAATTTGGTAGATATATAGTTTGTTAGGGACACATTTTTACTTGAAAAAATAAGCAGAAAATCGCTTTATCTACATGTAATGTTGGTTATGAACTTATAATTTTGTAAATAATTCATTATGTCAAAACACCTTGAGAATTATACTTGAACTCTCCAAAGGATTTTAAAGTAGAAGAAAGTAAAATGGTTATAAAGTAGTCCTTTCTTTAAAAGTGTGGTCGGGTCTATTTTCAGAAATGACTATTATGACCATGCAGATGGCAAAACCTTATTTCCAAAAAAACCTTTTCTTCCGCAATATTTTTGTTACATATTTTATTCTTAATTGGTTCTAATCTTATTTGACTGTATGTTTTTGCTAAAATTTAAGATTTGATAAACATTTTTATATATACCTATGATTTTTAGATTATATTTAAGTTTTTCATTTTTTATAAAAGGTGTCAATAGGTAGTCATCTTCCTCTGTTTATAAAGTACACAATTTATATTTTTTTTAAACATAAAAAATATATATTTCAATTTGCAAATGTAACGTGCCAGTGAAATTGCTAAATAGAATAAGGGATCAAAATCTAACTTTCTTTATTTCAAACAGTCATCACTATATTGAATTATACTGATCGACGACAGTTAAAAAAACACTTGTTTTAAGGTAAATCAATTTAAGTTGATGAGTAAATTCGCAACTATTTGAAACAATGAACTAATTTAGGAATCAAAATGAAAGATGGCCTCGTTAAACCTGATTACTCACTAAGTACATTTGAAATGAACCATTATTTTTAGGTGACAAAGATCATTGAGTTTACTTTTCACAGAAAATGTCCATTTTTGGATTCATACCTCAAGTTTATTGAAAAGGAAATCAAAATATCAAAAAAATAAAACTAAACACAATTCAAACTTTAGACACAAAACCTTAAACCAATGAATAATTCTGCTAAGTGTATGCTTCTGTCTTGGGTTTGTGAGTTCATTATTTTGAATTTGCTCTCAGAATTGATTGTTGACAATGGCGGGGATCGGGAAGGCAGCAACCCTACTGAAGAAAGCTGCGACCAGTCAGCAAGCTCCGGGGTCCGCAGGGGGCTCAAGTAGGGACGGTGATAAACGGGGTGAAAATAAGGGCAAGATGTCCGCGAACTCAATCATTCTGGGTAAGATGTCAAAAAAATTGGACTAAAATGTCTGTAGAATTATTTGATTGTATAATGTCTTAAACTAAAGTTTATCTTGATGTAAGAGGTCTTACAGACAGATAAATTAATCTGAATACAGGATTAATATGTCTGTACATGTAGATTTATCTGATTGGAAAATCATGTCTTAAACTTTATCATGATGAATGATGTCTTAAACTTTATCATGATGAAAGATGTCTTAAACTTAATCATGGTGTAAGATGTCTTAAACTTTATCATGATGTAAGATGTCTTAAACTTTATCATGATGAAAGATGTCTTAAACTTTATCTTGATGTAAGATGTCTTATGATGTCTTAAACTTTATCTTGATGTAAGATGTCTTAAACTTTATCATGATGTAAGATGTCTTAAACTTTATCATGATGTAAGATGTCTTAAACTTTATCATGATGAATGATGTCTTAAACTTTATCTAAATGTAAGATGTCTAAACTTTATCATGATGTAAGATGTCTTAAACTTTATCTAAATGTAAGATGTCTAGCTTTGTTTTAAACATTTTTCTGTCATATCTGAATATAAGATGTCTGAAGATTTTTCTGATAGTAAGTATTGCCTTTTATGAATATATGAAGTATTTAGGTTTATCAAAATTTAGCATACATTTGTATGTAATAAAGACTAATAAAATCTATTACCTGTAAGTGAGCCAGATCGGGTTATCTCAGTCGAGGGTTAAGATTCTGTAACAAAATCCCAACCGAGGAGTAAGCCGAGATTGGGATGTTACAGAATCTTAGCCAGAGACTGAGATAGCCCGATCTTGCTCAGTTACAATCTGATTAAAATCATCTGTTACATGGCTCCGCCTGGCCTGAACATCTGAATGTGCCGCGGTCAGGGTCACGTTCAAGTGACCTTTAGATGAACCAATCAGAGGCGCGCTGGCAAAAGTTTGCCAGCGAATCGGAATATCATGGTTGGTAGATAAATAGCGAGGGGTATCGAACAGATTAATTTTCCAAAACAAATATGGCCGCGGGAACTGACGTTTCTACGACGCCAAGGAAAACGTACCCATTGGGTAATAATTGCGTAGGCAATACCGCCATACAGTCTTTCTTCTCTAATAAAGCTTCGAATATCTTTTTCTGTTTGGGTTTCAGACGATCAATCTCAAATAACTTCAGAACTGTCGCATCGTTACAACTCCGAGCGCCCTTTTGAAAGAGGGTCTCTGATTGGTCAAAATTTAATGAGTATTTACAAATATAAAGGTCACCTGAACGTGACCCTGACCGCGGCACACTCAGATGTTCAGGCGTAGTACGAAGTTAACGAAGCCATGTAACATATGATTTTAATCAGATTGGCTCAGTTACAGGTAATTGGGGTTTTTTCTCGCACCTTTTCGTTCGAAAAAAGTATTCAATTTTGCTAAAAACTACAAGTATCCCATCTGGGTCTCAAATGCTAATGACCTCTTCAGTACTTAAGCTACATTTGAATGCTTCCGCGTAAAAATGTAGTCCGTCCTTAACAAAGAAGACAAACTATTTCACAGTGTAGATAAAATATTTTATCTACAACATCAAAGCAATACAACAAAACAGAACATTTATAATGCAGATTGTCAATTTCAAGCAGTTAATACGCTGATGAAATAATATACATCGCAGTGTAAAAATTCTGAGAAATATCACGTAAAGGTGCAAGACAGATCAGACGAGATAGAAAAATCTAGTATGGGGTATGACGTGGGATATCTCTGTTTGAGGTGTGAGAAAAAATGTTGTCATAAAGATATAGGCTTAAAAAAAAAAAAA
>NW_018404584.1:83823-117111 GCF_002113885.1 Mizuhopecten yessoensis
AAAAAAAACGTATTTATCAGTAAGTATGTAATAAATGACAATAAAACCTTTGAGTACAATCCTGACTTTCCTTAACTGATAGACTTAATAAAAAAAAACATGGTAATATTTTAAAAAACGGCTTGATAAAAAAGAAAATATTTTCATCACTTTGGAATATCTATTATCCTGTTTCTTTGGCCTTTATCTGGTAACCATATCTTTCTTAAAACAATTATCTTCCTACAATCAAGATTGTAATGCTGCGATGAAATTATCATGAAAGAGTTGTTTTACTTAAAATTAAATGTACATTAAATCTTTCAGGGCCTGAATCTTTCGTGAACAGTTGATATATGTATTGGCAATTATATTGCTGTATTCAGCATAGTTTCAGTAGAGTTTCAGCAGAGTTTCTGTAGAGTTTCAGCATAGTTTCAGTAGAGTAAAAGATTCATCTCTGACTCCATCAGAACCTCACTTACCTTATACTGTGTATTGACAATTATATTGCTGTATTCAGCATAGCTAGTTTCAGGATAGTTTCAGCAGAGTTTCAGGATAGTTTCAGCAGAGTTTCAGTAGAGTTTCAGCATAGTTTCAGCAGTTGAGTAAAAGATTCATCTCTCGCTCCATCAGAACATCACTTAACTTATACTGTGATGCTGATTCCTTTGGACATCTCGTAGTCCTTAGTCACAAATAAGCTGTCAAATTACAGTTTCAAAGACGACAATAATTGTAAATGGTCACATCGTCAATGTGGACCATACAGGCGTTACTCGAACTTCAGGTTACTATAGAAGAGCATGTCTTAATTTCCACTGTCATAAGGTCTGATTTACGATTTCCTCAATTTTCCTTGGGAATATATTTTCGGTGGCGCCATGAGTTTGTTTTATCATCGTGACCACCTACAAATATTGCGAGACTTAAACTGATTTAGAAATTATGCATCACCTGTGACACACCAGGTCTTAAAGTCTTGTTAGCTAATTTAAATTTGTGGAATGAAGATTTTAAAAGATTTCAAATTGAATTTGCATCATGGCTGTAAATATTTTCTTGTAACTTGTCCTTCATCAGTGTCATTTACAATACTGTTCTTCAGTCATTTTTATCATTCATTGTCATTTAATAAATCTCGGTTGAACAATTTCCTGAACGTATTTTGAAAGCTAACCAATGTTTGAAGGACAGGTCATTGGTGGGTTGATCCACTCTGCGATCTTGACCCTTTCACCCCTATGTAACTGTGGTAAACTCTTCCATGCATTGATCAGGGTGAGTCTATTATGGTCTAAAGTGGTTAAAGGGTCAAATACACACTGGATACTTAGACCTTTAAATTCTTGATGATTTTAGACGTTTGTCAAACAGAATTTGATGTTTACGGTAAGGTTTTGCTATTTATACAAATTATAATGTATTCAAGCGTGGAATATATAATTGTTTTGGATGTTGGGTATTCGTTCCCCCCGCCCCTAATAAAATGTCTGAAACTTGAATAAAATGCATTTGGGGAGGAAAGGAATTATAGGAGCGGTCAGCTGATAAAGATTTGTTGTACATGAAAAACAATAAAAAAAATCAGTGTCTGGGGAATGCTTGTGTGAATTAACTCATTCCCCCCTGAAAACACATTTGAACTCTTCCAATTCAAAGATTTGAATAGTTCATTACAAAATTTCAGGGATGAATGAGTTAACACTCAGCTAAGTTTCGATTGACATAGTATTTATTTGATAAGTCGGTCATATATCTTTGTAATATTATCAGTATTGCCTGTGTTTCTGTATAAACAGTTGTACACATTGGGTGCTGAGCTATAGATTTGTATCTTAATGTCAATAAAGAAATAGACAATTGATTTTCCCCTGTCAGATCTCCTTTGTTATGTCCCGATCAATAATGCACGTGTTCAAAATACTACAGGTACTGTTGACTTCAATCTTTTCAAACCTAAAAACATATATATAGTACCAGCCAGGCCAGGCCTACTTTACCTGGAGTAGGACGGTTCTATACAAACAGGTTTCTTAAAAGATGTTTTTTTTTATTTTTAGGTATTATTGTTATAACATGGATATATACAGGCCTTTTTCATGACCGAATAAATGTCAATTCCCCTCTAAAATTTTGGCATTACTTTCTTATTTTTCAATTAAAAAAAAAATCCCTACTTGTAACTAGAACTACCACATGAATATATATATATCTGTCTTGGTTCCATTTTGTTGTTATTTTCCGTCAGGTCCACGAAGGAGGGATTTATTGCATTTTCCCTGTGATCATGTTAATTGTCACTGCTGATATTTTACGACACGGTTTACAGGTAGCCCTGTTTATTGCATACAATATCATTACAGTCCCGACACAAATGCTTTTTGATAATTCTAATGTGTTTCCTGTAGTCAATTTGAAGTGTCTATAATGAACAGCGAGAAACAAAAACTATAGATGTCACCCACACCCCCATCTCGTACTCTTCCCCTGGCTCCGGCCTGCAACCCTCGCTGGACGGGTCATGCACCTACAGCGCATATTTTCCCCTGTTTCAAAAAGGGTACTTACTTTCCTTTCCTACATTAATCCCTGTAAAACAGGCATAACTTTATAGACAAATGTCAATAGACTTAATAATGACTGTATAGGATTTTTATGATATAAATGGAATTGTGATATAATATAAAGGGAAGTGTAATTTAAAGGGTCAAGTATGGTATAAAAGAAAATGTGACTTAAAGAGAAATGTAATACAAAGGGGAATATGATATTAAGAGAAACATAAGAAATATGATATGAAGAGAAATGTATTACAAAGATAATGTGCTCTAAAGAGAAATATGATATTAACCGAAGTGTTATATAAAGGGAAATTGTGATACAAAGCGTAATGTGATATTAAGAGAAATATGATATTAACCGAAGTGTGATATAAAGAGAAAATGTGATGCAAATCGTAATGTGATTTTTAAGGAAATGTACTAATATTTGCTGACAATGAGATACAATTTCAGTCCTAAGGTCATGAGTAAGTTTCTTGACCAATTTGTGTATGATCATAATAACTTTCTGAATGGTATTGAAACATCATGATATGATGATTACCTCCATAGGGGCAGAACTGAATAGCTCTGTTGTAAGAGGCGACTATAATGTTGAGCCTGAAGAATTGAGGTTTTTTTCCTATTAAAGAAACCAAACTTGATCTGCTGCCCGGGCCATAACACCTTTTGGGATCTATTTCTTTTCTTTTAAATCTCATGTTTCGGCAGTGTTTTGTTAGGCACTTGTCTATGATTCATAAGGCTGTTGTAATTATGATAGCGATAATTAAAGACTGTTTTTAAAAGATGACAAAACTCACAGAAATTTGAGATACATTTGTATATCAGTTTTAATTGTCCTGGTTTAACTTTTCTCATTTTACTGTTTCTTAGGCTTGCTAACCATTGAATGAGTTTGTTCTCTTACCCTGGACGTGTACGTGTATCCAGACTTTTCTCTGTGTAATAATAATTATCCTTGTCTGACACTCTAGCGTTGAGACGGGGGGATTCCCCTATTCATAACAATGGTATGACGTCACTTCAACAATACAATGATGTCACGTCAACAATCCATCAACGTCACTTCAACCCTGAATTAAGCATGTAACAGAACGTTATCATTACATTGTGTATATGATACACAATGGGAGAAAAGGGTAAGAGAAAAAGAATCATTCACCCCCTTGTGGGTGAGATAGGGGAATCTCAACCCTCAGCAAAGCCTTGTGTTTGGCAACTTAAGAATCTTTCCCCTCAGGTTGAAATTCCCCTTTCTCTTACCCTGGACAGGTGTATCTGCATTTTTACCGGTGTGAGATTTCCTTGTCTCATCCTAGGGTTGAGACGGGGGGGATTCCCCTATTCCTAACAATGGCATGACGTCACCTTAACAATACAATGACGTCACATCAACAATCCATCAACGTCACGTCAACCCTGAATTTAGCATGTAACGTTATCATTACATTGTGCATATGATACACAATGAAAGAACAGGGTAAGAGAAAAAGAATCATTCACCCCCTTGTGGGTGAGATAGGGGAATCTCAACCCTCGGCAAAGCCTTGTGTTTGGCAACTTAAGAATCTTCCCCCTCAGGTTGAGATCCCCCTATCTCACCCCCTTCAGGGTGAGAGATTCTATTAGTCTGACGCTCTAGGGTTGAGACGGGGGGATTACTCTATTCATAACAATTGTATGACATCACGTCAACAATACAATGACATCACTTTAGCCTGTAATGTAAACATTACATGATATATATGATACATAATTGGTGAACAAGGTAAGAGAAAAAGCAAAGCCTCGTGTTTGGCAACTTAAGATTAATCTTCTTCCTCGCGTTGAGATTCCCCTATCTCACCCCCTTCAGGGTGAGAGATTCTATTACTCTTTACTCGTCATCAAATTGATTTGAAATTAATTTGAAACACCAATGTTTTGTATTCACAAGTAGTTTATGTAAGTTCTTCGTGCCGTTCCAACAACAAATACAAAAACCTTAATATTGGGAGAACTAAGCTAAGCTAAGCTGTCTATGAATAATGAATGTGTGAAGGAAAGTCTATAGGTTGTGATTGACAGGTAGGCTATTTCATTCACCCCTGAAGACACATTTGAACTCTTCCAATTCAAAGGTTGGAATAGTTCATTATGAAATTTCAGGGGTGAATGAGTTAAGATACCTGTCTTTGTTTACAAGGATGATGTCACATAGCAACCAAGACAGGAATAATTAACACTGTCAATATCAAGTTATCGACAGAAAATTTGTGTGGAATATTGGCCACTGGATGTGAACATCTGATGTTACACTAGAATTGGATCGGGGTTAGACGATCATGTAAGCCAGTACAGCTTGACTATTTTCAAAAATTTTTAATGGAGGATTGCTTCATCGCTTCGTTTAGATGTTTTGTAGATGTGTTAAATCAATAAGGGTGCAGGGTCTTTTTCAGAAAAAAAGCTCTGATAAAAAAAAAGGAATTAAGTATATGCATTTGTTTTAAAGTCCTTAAATGGTTACTGGGAAGGTTTTATTTTAATCTAGGCAGATTTGTAGGTTCAGTGTAGAGGATATGTCAGTTTTAAGAGATATTCTTATGAAAGATATAGTCATTTCATCATGACTTGCTGTGTTTACATGTATAAATACTGGAGCAAATTTAATATTCTAGAAAGTTTCAAAAATATGTAGTACTGAAAACTCATTATGAGGTGGTTTCAGTTAAGTCGAGGATTAACAGAAACAGCTTCTGAGAGAAGGTTACAGAAAATTTTAAATTTTAAAAATCATTTATTTCAAGTTCCTGAAATATAATATTGTTATGTAAGAGAAATATTTCTTCAGCTTCATTTTCATGAATTTGACAGGTTAATTTAATCCATAAATGATGAAACAAATGGAATGAGAGACAAAATTAAATTCCATCACTTACATTTAATTTGTATTGCATCTTCCTGGTAATTATTATCTATTACAGTAATACGAATGAATTAACTAGCCAATCACATGTGATAAATACCTATAATTAGTAAATCTTTTAGCAATAACTTATATAGCTTGTTTTAATTCCGCGCATTTCTAGATATTTAAAATTATTTTGATTTAATTAAATTTTTCAATAATTTATTTTCTCAAATCTTTGACCTCAGGGGTCACTACAAGTAGGTATATATATAAGCTTTCTATTTACTTTCTTGTGATTGGTCCAATTTTGTTTTGTTGGTTTATGGCGCGACCTATGGTAAACTTGTGGAAAGTTGACTTAAACTGTTTATTTTGTGTTTCCCTGTTGACTAAGTGTAGAAACAGGATGGGAACCTCAAACAGTTTGCTCTACACGCATATTCAGGATTTGTATACATTACCCTCAGTTTTAAAATGTAAAGAAAGATGATTTTGTATAAGGATAGTGATTTTATTTCGTCTTAGAAGATTGATCAAGTTAATTGTCTTCATGAGAAAGATATTCATTCAACGTCTTGAAATATTTTTGGATTGATTGGGTGACCGTTTTGTTGGGAACTATAATGATGGATTATCAAATAGCTGTCTGACTTGGATTATATCTGTCTGAGAGTTTTGTGATTGCCTAGTTTGGATAAAGTGTTTGTGAAAATATTTCTGAATTACCTAAAGGATATATATATCCACCATGTCTTCGGATATTTCCAAGAGGAGATTATCACTACAAGTTGTTTCCACGCTGACACCTGTGTCACGATTGCCAAAAAATAACTCGGCACCACCTAGTGCTCTCAGACGACAGCATACGGTCCCGACGGTTGATCGGAAATTCACTTCATCAACTGGACAAATCGGGTCTGAGTACCGCCGAAAAAGTGCGAGTAGGTCTAAAGTGGACATATACATCTTTATTTTTTTATTTTTCAGATTATTTTTTTTAAGACAATTACAACAGGATTCTGTAACACCAGTTATGATGTATATTTTAACTGTCAGGGTTTTTGCCAACTGTTTTTGGATAGGGCCCCTGAGCAAGAATTGGGAAAATATCATCGGCATTTAGCTAAAATTGGGGAAATTATCATCAGTGTTCCCACATGTACAGGTCTGAGAAAATATTGTAAGTTTGGAAAAAATAAAACCTGCATTGTGATTTAATCAAATTGTTTTCTTCTAACAGTAAAATGTATAGCAATAAATAAACACATCAATTTTCAGTGTTTTAATGTATTCAATTTCATTATTTATGTATTTTGAATGCTGTACATGTAATGGGAAATGCTGGGTTGTTTTTTTCAATTGGGAACCAGGGTCTCTGTACCGGACCCTTTAAATACCTGGCAAAAACCCTGAGGCGGTACAATGAATCGGTGAAAATTGAAATTCCATTTCATATAATAGTCACCAACACTATAATCTATTCCAGAGATGGATTTAAGGCCATTATGAATTCAAAAAAATATATTTAGTTTAATGGCCATCTCAGATTGTTTAATTTGATGTTAGATCCCTATCAAAATTCAAAATGTAGATGAGAGAAAAAAAATGTTTAAATAGCCATCTCAAAATTTCTCTACAGATAAAATATCCCTGCAAATATACCCCCTCGTTGTAGGTTACAGGGTTAGTATTATATACATCAGAGGTAGCATACTCATATAAATTACTAGACTGTTGAACTATACAACAAAAAATCTTTATCCTCAATTCGTCAGGAAACTTTGAGTTAATATGCAAATGAGGTTCATTGAATTATAAAAATTAATGCAGGAATTTTTAATTTAATACTCCTGAGAGTTTCCCCTTTTGTGTGTTTTACATTTTATATGAATGCAAACGAACCATGTTGTTTGTCATGAATATTCATGAATGTCTTAAGTGTCAAAATATTTAAATGCGGTTTGGATATGTATTAATGACCCTGATATTTATTTTGCTGTTTACTTGGCTTTTTTACCATCTGTACTGCGGGCAAATCTGACAGAATGTGTCGGGATCCATCATGCTGGTCTTCTAATTTCAAAAGTCCACCTTTAAAAATTGCCAAACAGATATCTGTCTATATGGCAAAACTGACTAAAAGCTTGTTTTAAGTAGAAGTTTCAAAATAATTAGGAGGAGTTTTTTTGTCCTAGTAGACAGATAAAATAGATAATTGTCTATGTATGTTAAAATCAATGTTATATTTTATTTTTCTAACGTGAATTCCGTGTGGACTCACACAGATTCTGACAGTGTTAACTTAATACTTGCAAACTCTTCCTATTTTAGACCCTCAAATTTAGCATTTTCAACCAGTGAATTTGCTAAACTATTCCTATATTCTAACTTCTAATGATTTCATCTGAAAGAACAGCTCAAAAGATGCCATTTAAAAAACTGTTGTTTTCCCCCTAGGGTGTACATACACACATTTTATGTTTGTTTCTAATTCTGAGTATGCGTAATCTCCCCCATGGAAATTTTAAAAAGTTGGCAAAGTCCTCGACTGTTTGTCCCTGGGCCTGCCAAGCTGAGAGTCCTCGACTGTTTGTCCCTGGGCCTGCCAAGCTGAGAGTCCTCGACTGTTTGTCCCTAGGCCTGCCAAGCTGAGAGTCCTNNNNACTGTTTGTCCCTGGGCCTGCTAAGCTGAGAGTCCTCGACTGTTTGTCCCTGGGCCTGCCAAGCTGAGAGTCCTCCACTGTTTGTCCCTGGGCCTGCCAAGCTGAGAATCCTCGGCTGTTTGTCCCTGGGCCTGCCAAGCTGAGAATCCTCGACTGTTTGTCCCTGGGCCTGCTAAGCTGAGAGTCCGCGACTGTTTGTCCCTGGGCCTGCCAAGCTGAGAGTCCTCCACTGTTTGTCCCTGAGCCTGCCAAGCTGAGAGTCCTCGACTGTTCAGTAGAGTTGTCTACATTAAGTTCTACGACGTGTTGGGACAACTATTGGTATAGAGTATTGATTAGCTATAAGTGTTTTCTAAGAGAGAAAGAAGTCTGCCTGCTGTGATGATGTATTATAATACAATCAATTAGGTGTAGGTTTTCGTGCTATGGTAAATGATCAGAATTGTGTATAGGAAAAAAAAATTAAACATCTGAATGAATCAGATTCTATATTTTCTATCATTTAAAGCTGTCAAAAGACGACTTGATTTAAATATCAAACTGCTACTGTGTCTTCTAATTTGGATGTCCGAACCAATAAGTAAAAGTCACTAAAATCAATCATTATTTGCTAAAAGTAAAAAGGTGCCTTTAGCAACTTTTGCTAAAAGAATATTTGGTTTAGAGTGAGCACACTAGGCTGTATGTCACCATAATCCTTTCACCCCTGTGTAACTTCAGTAGACTCTACCATGCATTGATACGGATGAGTCCGGATCCATTATGGTCTATAGTGGTGAAAAAGGGTTAAGGACCACTTCAAAAAACTAACTTACCAATATGCATCATCAAAACATTTTTCCGAGCATTGCCATTGCAAAACCCTTTCACCCCTATGTAACTTCAGTAGACTCTACCATGCATTGATCTGGACGAGTCCATTATGGTCTACAGTGGTGAAAGGGTTAACTACAGGAACTGTAGCTCTAGGTCTGATTGATTTTATTTCATTTTGAAATTTTATAACACCATATGGTCTGATAATTAATGTAAAAAAAGTTGTTGGTTTTTTTTGGGTTTTTTTAAAAATCAAATCCACCAGACCAGGGGCTGTGGTTCAAATAGCTAGCTGGCTATTGCTTTGATAAATCATTTCTGAAAAGAAAATTTCTTTTATGAAAAAAAAGAATAAAGATGAAATCAACGAAAAATTTCTAAAACAGTGTTCTTAATTGAAACTTGAAATTGAGACATATGTAGTTGTGTAAAACAGTTAGATTTGTTACGAATGATTCACATCATATATATACATTAATTATTAATTATAATATATATCTACCCTGTACCGTAGTAATTTTAAGGGAGATAACTTAATCACAAATCACTGGGCTGATAACATGTCACTTAGTTAACAGGTCTACTTACATTTCTGTTTACAGTGAAACGGTAATAACACCCCGTCACTCAAACGACTAATCACATCAGAGACATTCTCATGAACCGTAATGTTGGGAAGAATTGATATGAAAACACGAAGATTTAATTTAATCTACAGCCCAAGATTAAGTACAGTTCAATTTGACACATATATCTGTAGTAATTGCAAATGTCTATTCAAGATAAATCCAGACCATCTTATCACTTTTTTAGTTCATAGAATAATTTGTTTCCATCCAAATTTGTGGAAATCTCCCGTATTTTATTGCTTTTTTGTTGTTGCCCCATGTATCCTCATTTCCTATTGACAGCTATACAATTATAATGGATAGTTGGATAAATTCTTGATCACCAATAGCTTAAATGTCATGCTTAACATCCTCAACTTAACGCTGTGTTGACCAAATCATCAAAATTATTCCTTAAGTTTTAATGGAAAAAAGGCTGAACATGTATTGGATATTTTATGGACGGTTTTCAATTTTCATGTTATGAGAAATAAATTCAGAGCTATATGAATAAATATTTTTTTTTTTTTTTTTTTTAAATCTCAGTATTTTACCTATTAAGTTGACCATGCTTTTTTGATTTGTGATGAGATGCACGGCGAGTTTATTATAGCGTGTGTATAGAACCAGGGAGTATTGTGTTTAGTGGGATACCTGTAGAAATATCTGGCATTCACTTTCGCCCTCCAATACAACACTGAGCTCATTGCCTAGCTCATTTTATTTGTATTGATCTTTGCTGTCAATTCGGTATCATTACACTTGACGTCTCTTCGAGTTATCAAAAGACATCAGACATTTGGCAGTGTTTCTCCTGCTTGAAGACACCTTGTATACATTTCGATTTTGATTTGGAAACGAGGTTTTCATTTTGACAAATGGTGATCGTTGCGGTCAGGAATTTTGAATTGTTTTGTGTTTTTGTTGAATCACATTTAAAAATCGAATGATTTTACCATTTTCTGTGTGAAGATCTGGGATAAGTTGCATTCATTTGGTTTCTCATGTGCTGTAACTTTGCATACGGAATTTACTGAAAGTCAGTCATTTGTGAAAATTATCATTTTGAACTCCGAGACAGTGTTGCTGGGGTAAACATGATGTGCACTGTTCGACCTTTCGTAAACTAGACAGACCGCAGACAGTTTTTCTCAACTTGGATACATCAACATTTGGGCTGAGAACTGCCAATTCATAGTCTCGTAATTCTGTGTTTCTGAATTCAAGTTTTTCTTCGTTTTGAAGACTTCATCTAGCTGTTCAACTTGACAGGGGATGGCTCAGTTGCATCATCTGCTGAAAGAAAACAAGATTTGACTAGAAAACAAATCACAATTTCAGGCCTTGGATTTAACTTTAGAAACAATTTTGTGTTGTTACAGGGATGACAATAATTCTCTGGGAACATTTTTTGATAGAAAAAAAAAAGAATAAGTTGAGATTTGTTGATGGGACAGCTTCACTTATGAATAGGAGCAATCAAGTGTTGTTTGCTTAAAGTACATTGATTCGTGTTTGGAAGGAAGTATTATTGACAAAACGTTTGAATTTCAATTTGATTCTTGCTCGGCAGAACCTTGGAGTAAACCATCAGACTCTTGTTTTTCGTCAATGAAAGTCAATATTTCATATTTCTGTTTGTATACTGTGCTGTTCAAAGCTTAAATTCAACCAGCTGGACAATGGGCAAGGAGGACCAGGCTGGTCAGTCTCGCGACAGGAGGCCAAGCCGTGACCGTGAGCACCATGGTTCACAAGGTCACCAGGGGTCAAAGACCCACCATGGTCACCATAGAGACCGGCGAATGTCTGTCGCATCACAGAGTGGACGTAGGTTTATTTGTTAGACTTGCTTTAGTCCTGTTCTTTATTAGGGGTGGGTAACGCAAGGCTGTATTGTTTTGTGTTTTTGTTGAATCACATTTAAAAATTGAATGATTTTATCATTTGTTGTAAACAATTTTCTTACTGTAGCATAGACTCCCTCAATCATTTTGACCAAAATTTACCAATCTCCCTCGAAACTCCCTCATTTAAGTCCAAACTCACACAATCTCAAAATCTACATCCTGTGGTCAAATGATCTCCTAGTTACTGCAGATTGTGTGTAATTATCATAACAGATGTGTCTGAATCAGATGAATGTTTTTTGGAGTCATTTTGATAGACATAAATGATAAAAAGGGAATGATAAATTCAGCAAAGCTGTTCCAGTCACGTTTCACATACTTTCTCGCTGACAGTGGAAATGAGGAATGAGGGAGATCTCCTTCAATGGAGGTTTCGGAGGTTCACACCTATGCTATGTAGCGTTTGGAGAATATTGCAGAACGTCACAGTATATTAGTGTATCAGTATATTAATATATTGTATTCCTAGAAATTCTATGTATGTTTTAAGTTTATAAGAAAATTACAAAAAAAGGAACATCACTTCGATTTAAGCTTCAGTTATAACTGAAGTTTTTTTATATAGTGTTAACATCAAGCATTTGTTTAATTTAGGAATATTGATTCAAACTTATTTTAAACTCTACTGCTGTAAAATAAACTCAATTAACTGGTTATAATTATTCGACCCTAAAATTTCATAATGAACTATTCCAACATTTGAATTGGAAAAGTTCAATTGTGTCTACTGTTTTAACTTACGGTAAGTTGGATAATCTGTGAAAACAGGAATTGAATAATTATCTAATTCTTCTGAAATGGTGGTTCGGGTGGCACAGTGGATAGCGCACTTGCCTCTTACCAAGGCGTCCGGGGTTCGATTCCCAGATCGGACGTGAAAGGGTATGAGGTCACCTGCCCGATCACGTGGGTTTTCTCCGGGTACCCCCGGTTTCCTCCCACATTAAAACCCTGTGTGCGGTATCATACGGACCAACGACAGTGATTAATATAAGTTGAACTAACTTGTTTCATAACTGTTGTAAAATGAATAAAGGTTAAATTATATATAATTCTTCTTATTGTTTTCAATCTTTTTCAAAGGATTTCTTTAACTCATTTACCCTGAAGATGCATTTGAACTGACTTCCAATTCAAAGGTTGGAATAGTTCATTACAAAATTTCAGGGGTGGATGAGTTAAAACTGCTCATTCTTTTCAGGAGTACCATAGTACATCTAATATTTAGATTGAAACTTTTCTGCATTTGCTAATGTTCATTTAAACATCTGTTTGATATGTATAACCTTTGACCTTTCAGACAAGTTGAAGGGTAAGACGAAGCCAGGGGGCACGCCTGAGAAGTCTGGGACCCCATCTGCTGAGGAGGAGGCTCAGAGTCCGTACCGTAATGTCATCTGGAATGAGGATATCGAGAAGCTACAGATCAAGGAGGAGGATCTCAAGCAGGTAACATAAAAATATAGGTCATACTAGGTCAAAAACTAGGTCATGTTAGGTCAAAAACTAGGTCATGTTAGGTCAAAAACTAGGTCATCCATGGTAAAAGGTTACAAAAAACTAGGTCATGTTAGGGCAAAAACTAGGTCATGTTAGGGCAAAAACTAGGTCGTGAATGGTTGCAAAAAACTAGGTCATGTTAGGTCATAAACTAGAACGTTAGGTAGAAACCTAGGTCATGTTTGGTAAAAGGTAACATAAAAACTAGGTCATGTTAGGTTAAAAACTACAAAGTCATGATATTACTGTATTTACCCCCCAATAAGCCCAGGGGGCAAACACATAACTTCTGACTCAAAGTAGGGGAGTGGACTTTTTATAGGATAATGCATTTGTTTGTATTTCTTCTGAACTGCAATTGATATTGGTGGGCTAATTAGCAGACATGGGCATATTGCTAGAAAATATTATTTTTAAAGTTGAAAAAATTTATGTTGTCAGTTTCAAATGAGGTCATGTAGTGTCAAAAACTTTATAACGTGTTGAAAAATGCATAGTGTTGTCATTATACACGTTTTTAAATTAATCACTCTGAAGGGATTTTAAAACCTGAAAATCAAGAAATTTTGAATACACTTTTATAGGCAGTTAATAATCACTGTGTCTCTGTCCTGTGGGTGATTTTCTGTGGTTACTTTATGGCCACTGAATTATCTGAACATTTGACAACTGAAGAATTTCCCCATTGTTAATCAAAGGTGAAAATACTGATTTTTCCAAGAGTTGACCCACAGGGGCAAGGCACAGACTACCCCCCACCCCCTATATGCGTATATAATGTCACTATACAAGCATATAGGGGGCAGGGGTTAGTCTGTGTTTTATTTGCCCTTGTGAGTTGACCCAAAATTTTGGAAGAAAAGCAGAGTCTAAGAAAAAAAGAAACAGCCTGGTAGGAAGGACAGATTAAAAAACACAGCTACTATACAAAGTGTTCTTTATGTTGTTGAATTGATGAATTGTCTCCCCTTACAGGTCCATGAGCAGAAGCAGCGGTCTCCAGGTGCAGGTCAAAAGGTCAACAAGGTCACGGTGCGTAAGCTGAAGCCGGCCTCGGAATGGAACAAACCTAAGCCTAAAGTGTACGTGTTTACGAGAAAACTTGTTATACTGCCACAATGTGTCAGTGGATGTTTTTTGGCATTATAAAGGGGTTTGGTGACTTGATAGAGTAAATGTTAATGAATGAAACGAGTACCTTCAAATTGATACATGATAGCAAAATTATATAACAGGTTTTATTGTAGAGAAGCATGCAATATCCAGCAATACATACTCCAAACTTCTCATCAATTAGTGTCATAGTGATGGACTGTCATGGTCGATTACAATCGAACATCAATCAGTTTACCCTTTCCGATTATCGATTACAAATTCCATAAAAAAAATATTGGTTCATTATTGAAGTCTATCAAATGGATACAATACATTGGAATAACTTGTTTTTATGATTTTTTTAAATTCATGATTGACAAAACTGCATAAAACCCCATTCATTATAAAAGAATGAAACCTAATGTATCCTTTACAACGATGTCTATTGATGTAGCAGTAAGACTTCTCACTTTATTTGGGTAGCCAGTCCCATTAAAATATAAACCGGTTATGCAATCGATCATCCACCGGTTTACAACTTCCAGATACAAACTGATTATCGGTTATGAATTTTAACAGATTGCCCATCACAAGTGTGTTGGGATATTTTATAACATGTCACAGGAGCAGTAACTTTCTACTTCAAATCCACGTGACATTGATCCGATATGTCTAGAGCCCAGTATAGGTGACACCCCTGAACATCACATTGCAGGATTTGCAATACATTTGTATTTCACTTCTAGTCACTCTTCGTATACTCCGGGGAATACTGGCTGCAGTTTACTTTTGCCAATTATTTGTCCTCCGTAATGAGGGCAAATTTACCACTGTAGACCATAATGGACTCATCCAGATGAATGCATGATTGATTGAGTGAGGGTTGACAGCTATGGCAAAGTTAAGGGGCTTGAGGCAAAGAATTAATGCCTTAGAGAAAGGGAGATAACTTTAACCTTTGATTACATAATATGGTGGATTTGATTTAAAAAAAAACCCAAAAAAACAAAAAAAACTTTTTTTACATTAATTATCAGACCATATGGTGTTATAAAATTTCAAAATAAAATAAAATCAATCAGACCTAGAGCTACAGTTCCTGTAGTTAACCCTTTTTACCACTGTAGACCATAATGGACTCGTCCATATCAATGCATGGTAGAGTCTACTCAAGTTACCAAGGTGAAAGGGTTAAAGCAGTTATTGGTAAATACGATAATGTTTCATGTTAATTCATTGTGAAGAATAAAAATTTACACTGCTCGATCGGATTTTACTAGCAAAGAATGTGTTCAGAATCATTATTTTTTAAGACTTTACAAGGATTCCTGGTTTAATGGTTGTTTGTCAATCTTTCTCCAGGGTGACCGTGGCCAGACCAGCCCCACCAGATGCTCCTCTCAAACCAACAGATGTGTCTGGTGAGTGGCCCATTCTTCATGGGTATAGGAACAGGAATTTTATAAATTTTAAAACAAAACTTCTTTGAAATAATTTTGTGTTAAACAGAAAAAGAGAAAGGGCAGAGGGAACAATAAAACAAAGAAAAGAAATTGTTGAAAAGGTTGATTAGATTGAAAAAAAAATGAAAAAATTAGGCAATGAAATTCCATTTCATTGATCATTATAGATTTATTTGGTAAAACATTGCATCAATGCATAAAAATCCATCACATGGACAATACAATACATGTTTTACCGGGATAACACAGTAAAGTCACAGACTTATTTCCACTGTTTTATGGCAGCAACATTTTAAAAATAAATGAATTTTAGCATTTTTTGCGATTTTCATTTTTGAATACCTGGTATTTAATAATGTTTTCAAGATGTCATTTAATTTTCATTTTTTATTTAAGGCTTTGCTGGTCCTAGATACGACGAATACGGGAATGTTATTCCACATAGTATTCTTGGAAATTACGATGACTTCCACAAAGAGGCTGTAGACAGAGGCGACCTTTTGGTTAGTTTTGTGGAGAAGATCTGTGATTTTCCTATATCGTCTTATAATTAACACATAGGCATGTGCATTTTAAATAGAAATTGATTGCAGCATTTTCACAAATATAGGAAGATATGTTTATTTTTTTCTGTCATAGAACCAGATTGCTTTAAATCTAAAAGGTAAACAGGTAGAAATTTAAACCTAAATTAAAACGAATTGCTTGACCAACAAGTTTCACAATTTTGTTTGTATGGGGATGTGCCACTAACTTGTAACCAAATTCAAGTGCAGAGTTTTAACCCCTTCACCACTATATACCATTATGGACTTACCCAGATCAATGTATGGTAGTGTTTATTTAAGTTACATAGGGGATAAAGGGTTAATAAAATCTTCAGTTTTAAAAATGATTTAAAGTATGAAGGACATTTGAGAAATAGGATAAACTCTGGGAAGCTAATAATAGTTTGTATTCATGTTTTTCACATCAGCGGTCTTCTGTTAACAGGACTTACCGGCCCCTAGGGATCCAGGGTTCCAAACCTCCACACCTACAGTGAAATATGAGCGAAAGAAAAGGGTTAGCCCAACACACGCTAACGAGAGCAAAGCACTTGATAACTGGCAACAGAAGATGCGTGAAAGAAAAAAACAGCAGGGATACATCTCAAGTAAGGATTACTCCCCTTGGCTGAGGAATGATTACCTCCCCTTGGCTGAGGAATGATTACCTCCCCTTGGCTAAGGAATGATTAATTCCCCTTGGCTGAGGAACGATTACCTCCCCTTCGCTGAGGAATGATTACCTCCCCTTGGCTAAGGAATGCTTAATTCCCCTTGGCTGAGGAACGATTACCTCCCCTTGGCTAAGGAATGATAATCTCACTTACCTCAGGAAAGCTAATATTCCTTTATGAGTGATGATTATCTTTCTCTTATCTATTGATGGATTTTAAGACTCTTTCAGGTTTGTGTAGCATAGTGAAATTCAACCCTAGGGGTTTTGGCAAATTTGGCATTCTCCTGTTCTACACCCCTGGGCATGAAAGAGTATTTTTCTCTTTCCAGCTGCCAGAATAAGCTCAGAAACCATGAAAAGGTGTTTGGATTGGGTACCATTTTGGACTGGGTACCATTTTAGAAAGATCAATTTTTTCCTCTAAGCTTTTTTGACAAAAACAAATCTATCAGCGAGACTTAGCACAGCCCATATTATACTAAACAGAGTTTGCGCAGATTTTTTTTCCATCTTTCTAACATGTTAGGTGAATATATCTTAAAAGGTTTTAATTTCATCTTGTTGCCTTTTCCGCATTGCGGCATCAGAGTTTTCCATAATTCGTGACTTCACATCATTGTTGAGCCATTGTGACGTCACATCAAGTGAATTTGGCAAAGCCTCGGGTTTAACAAAATTTGAAAATTCCTATCCTACACCCCTGGGCATGAAAGAGTCCTATACTCTTACACCCCTTTCTTACAGCTGGACAGCTCTATCACACATGGAAATGAGAGAAAATCTGTTCTCTCCTTATGTAATCAAAGGTTAAAGTTATCTCCCTTTCTCTAAGGAATTAATCCTTTGGCTCAAGCCCCTTAACCTTGCCAGAGCTGTCAACCCTCACTCATTAGGAGGGAGATGACCAAAATTGTTAACTCCCTCTAAACTACCTCATTCAAATCCAAACTGATACAAACTAAAAATCTACATCCTGTGATCAAATGATCTCCTAGATACCTCAGGGTGTGTGTAATCATCATAACAGGTGTGTCTGATTTAAATGAATGCTTTTTAGCTCACCTGCCCGAAGGGCAAGTGAGCTTATGTTATGGTGCGGCGTCCGGCGTCAACCTTTTACTTTAAACAACTTCTTCTCAATAACATAAATGCCCAGGGTACTGATATTAGGCCTGTAGCATGCTGGGATGAAGGGCTACCAAGTTTGTTAAAATGTTTGACCTTGACCAACTTTCAAGGTCACTGGGGTCAGATGTCTTAAAATCTTCAAACAACTTCTCAATAACCAAAAGGCCCATGCAGGGTACTGAAATTAGATGAATCAAACACTGATATTCTGCCTGTAGCTGTATTTTAGTCCACTTTTAAGATTACAAGTGTGAGATTAATACCAGGTGAGTGATGCAGGCCCATTGGGCCTCTTGTTGGAATTGTTTTGATGCATTAAAATGGAAAGATAAATTGAGCAAAGCAGTTCAGTCCGAAATGAGGAATGAGGCAGATCTGCCTCATAGGAAGTTTCAGAGGTTGACACCTATGGGCTTGCAGACGTCAAATCAAAGGATGAGAAATATGTTTTTCACATTTCTCAGAATATTATCGTGTCTGAACATTCAAATGCTCTATCTAAGGAGTGATTATCTCCCTTTATTTTATTTTCTCTCTTTTTCTCAATCTTATATCATCACCTTTGACTTAATTCATGGAAATTCATTTTTTTCATCTATGTTATCATTATCTCTCCTGATTTAAGTCTTAATTATTTTTCCTAATAGCATTTTGTTTCTGAGAAAATATTTACTCTCCTAATGTAATAAATACTTCGTTACCTAGGCATCCACGGTTAACGTAATGTCATTCAAATTCAACAACAAGTTACAGCAAAGATAACATCACTATTAAGTTTAATAGTTATCTTATTATGGACAGCTGGCAAGCTGTAAAACTGAGTATCATGAATTCTTTACATTTTAAAATAAAACTCAATATTTTCGTGGTTTTTTATTTATTTTCAGACCTGCTGCGAAAGAATCCAGAGGATCTTGCAATGAACGCAGCAGACAATTATCGTAAAATCCAGGAGGAGAGGTATATCATTGACCGGACGATCCCCGCCCTGGACTACGGCAAAGGCTGTAAGTATGGGGCCCTGTGTGTATAAATCATTGTGTCCCATAGTGGACTTCAACCCAGAAATGTTTAAAAGCTTACAAATATTTCTTCAGATATATAAAAAAATATGCACCTTGATCACCCAGAATTTTCTAATAGCTGAACTTTACTTCAAGATCACTGGAGGTAATTTCAGAATGTGTTAACAAAAAAAACAACCTAAAACTATAACTTATAATGATAACTCCTAATAATCTAATCTTGCTTGTAACAAGCATTTTCATTGACTTAAAAATTAATGTTATCAGCCCATAACGTAAAAAAAATGACGTCACCGTTTGTAACGTCGCTTTTGATTGGCTGATACAGCAGCGCAATAATTTCTAAAAGAAAAGAGTCCATCAATAAAAGTGGATTTCCACAGGGATTGTGTAAAGTAGATTAAATTAAAAGGATTAACATGAATATATTTTTCATGTTATGGAGCTATAATACAAAAAAACGGAGTGTACTCACATCATAAACCGCAAGAGTACACTCCGTTTTTTTGTGTTATATCTCCATAACATGAAAAATATATTCAAGTTAATCCTTAAATAACTAATAACCAGGGAATTGAAAGCCAGGTGGTATCTAACAATTACGCTGTGGCAAAGTGGTTTAGGCGTCTGGCATTCTGCTACCACTAGCCCTCCATCACTGGGTCGCGGGTTCCCGGCCTGTGTGGGGCAGTTGCCAGGTACTGGCCATAGGTTGTGGTTTTTCTCTGGGAACTCCGCCTTTCTTCCACCACCCAAACCTGGCACATCCTTAACCATTTCACCCCTATGTAACTTTAGTAGACTCTACCATGCATTGTTCTTTATGAGTCCATGGTGGTCTACAGTGGTGAAAGGGTTAAATGACCATAAGCTGTTAATAGGACGTAAAACACAAACCAAACCAAAATTTAACAATAACATTAACACATTGGTTTTGCTGTTTATTTTAGATCGAGTGGGTAGTGAGTTTTGGAAGCAACAGGAACGTTTCGGAGATGACATATCTGGTATACAGTAAGTAATGGTCCCTTGCCATCCCCGATATCCAGGGGTCTCGTTCACATTTGCTCTCTGCACCCCTGGAATATGTCAAAGCAAAATCAAAGGCTCAGTGTGCGCCACCTTGTTGATGAGACAAGGAGACTAGTTCGATCCTTNCGCCACCGTGTGGATGAGACAAGAAGACTAGTTTGATCCTTTGATATACATCAAAAGAATATCGCGGTCACGTAACTAGCTAACGGTAAACAATAACAGGCTTTGAAGTCGGGCGTCTTTCCTTTGTAATCTTCAAAGGACAGGTATCAGCCTAGTGATTGGTCAGTTTTTTTTACCTGAGACCAATCAAACAGCTATCTTTGTGCCTTCAATTTTGCCATGACATATTCCAGGGGTATTGAGAGTGTAAGTGAGCGTAAGTGAGCGAGTGAGCGTAAGTGAGCGTAAGTGAGCGGTAAGTGAGTGTTAGTGAGCGTAAGTGAGCGTAAGCCCTGGATATCGAGGATGGTCCCTTGCATGATTTAAGAGGTTTTGCTTTCAGTAAAGTATGGCAAGGGAGATAATCCATAACTGAAATTTGGTATATATATTCAAAAATTCTACAGAAAAAACTAAAAAATCTGATTTTCAACTAAACTTATAAATAAATGTTAAATTTAACAATAGCAAACATCACTGTGAGGGATATTCTTGATACAAGACTTTACTTTGTGACAAGCTTTTGACAAAAAATTTCAAAATTATAAAATTTTGCCTTTCTGCCATTAGCTTTACCAATGAAAGTCGTAAGTTTCAAGCAGACATAATGATCTGTCAGCACAAAGTTAACCCCCGTTGTCATGAATGTGGACATTTTCATCATAACCTTGACCCTTGACATTCGTTTATTTTTAGTATGACGTTGACCCAGTCAGAGCGAGGCTACCCCCAACCTATAGAACATGTTGGGATTCCCCAGGGTGTGAGGAACGAGAAGGGCTGGTACTGGTCCCCTAACCACACGGCTCCGGTCCACTACCCTTGGCACAAGGCCCAGTACCTGGCTGAGAGGAAGAGTCAGCTACAACCAATTATAGATGAACTGGACCCTCACCGCCCTGTAAGTCATCAAACACCAGCCTCTCTATCGTCTTTCTTCTGTCTTTACCTCCTATATTTCCATCCCAGGACACTCCCAAACCTGTAAGTATTTGTCCAGACATTCTCTCTGTCCTTCCATCTTCTCTCATTTTCAGTCCCCTGAATCTCCCCAAACCTGTTAATATTTGTCCTGAAACAGTCTCTTCTTCGTCTTTTCTCTGTCTTTCCATCTTCTCTCATTTTCAGTCCCCTGAATCTCCCCAAACCTGTAGGAATTTGCCATCATACATTATCTCTTTCCCTCATTTTCCTTCTGTCCTTTCCTCCTTCCCTCTCCTGGATCCTTACAAACCTGTAGGAATTTGTCATCATACATCCCCTCTTTTCCTTTTCTATTCTCCCATTTCATTCCTCTTCATTCTCTCAATCCCTGTCCCCTTTTCCATTTATCCTTCTCTCTGCTTTAAGAATCCCTTTTTCGTTTTCTCTTGTTCTGTCCTTCACTTTCTCACCACTACCTTTTCCCTTGTCTTCCTTTCTTCTGGACTAAATTCACTTTTACTCTACAGCCTTATGTCAGTGTGCTAACTTGCACATACCCCTAAATTAGATCTGTAGAAACATTTTTTTTATTTGCTATAAACTTAAGTATATTAGTGGTGATCTTTTTTTATTTTATTGGTTTTCAAGGCTTAACTCCTCCACCCCTCAAGTCACATTTGAACCTTACCAAATCAATGACAGGGCAAGTCCAGTTTAGATATGTAAGGGGGGAAAGAGTTTAATATGTGCTGAAAAAGTATGTTTACATTAAATAGACTGTCTTTGTTTATATTTATCACTTTGTGTAAGCACTTAATACATTTGAGATGTAACAAGGCATTTGATTGGTCAATCAAAATAATTTGCGACAGTACTAGTGTAACCACGATATATTGTCTGCAAATTTCTCATCTGGATATGAAACCCGGATGCCGATTGTTAAAGACGATGACCCTGATTGACCCTGAAATGTCATGCAATTGATTATTCATGACGTCACGAACAATAGCCTGACCTCGAAAAGTCAATGTGATATTACACATCACTTTGAATATTCCGGACGTCACCAGTAAAACTAAATTTGCAACACTAATATCACAATATACCGCCGCATTTAATCTCAAAATACAGTAGGTTTATTCCCTAATTTTCATTTTTCTGGTAACAGGAGTTTGACAGCCTTGAGGTTGTCGGAACAAACCAACCTCAAATAAAACCAGAGCGTGAAGTCACGGAGCTCGAGTTTACAGACATCCTGGAAAAGTTCCCTGAGGAAGATGAGGAAAACCTGTAAGTTGGAGTTCTCTCGTTCTATCTGGACCTGTGATATTCCAGAAAGAAATCAGAAAACGTACTCCTGCCAATTTTTCAACCAAATATTTGGAATTTATGGGAAAGTCCTCTTAAAGGGACATAAAATTTACAAAAAGCTAAGCTTCACTGTGATGTCCCTCTAAACAACATTCTAGATTGTGTAATACCTTATATTACAGTTTAGGAAATTGGCTGAAACTTATTGCCTAAGGATGTGTTCTCTAGATTTTAAATCTATTGAGAAATATATTGGCTGGTTACAGAGGACCTATGACCACGGATAATAATTTGTGAACCGCTTTGAGACAACCTAGGACCTGGATAGTGATAAAGCCGTATATATAAGGCTAAAAAAAAAAAGGTGTCTGTTTAGGGTTCCTGACCGACCCTAGATTTTCGAATTTTAGAAGGTTCCTTGCCTTTCAAAATGTCTTCCAGCTCCGTGTTGGCGCTAAATGTCATCATATGGATCACAACTTGCCTCCAAATGAACCTTGTTTATGTAATTCTTTATTTTACATACAATAGTAGGGTCATAATTACATGACCAAAAATAAACAAAAAAACAAAAAAATCCGACCTACCTACCCCAGTTTTTTTACCAATGCATCCCTAAACAGACTATATATTTTTTTTGGCCTAAGAACCTCAAATTTTTATGTTTTGTTTTTCTCCAGAGACCCTCTGAGGGACCATCCTGATGTTCATCCCGAACCAATCTTTGGCCCATCCATCAACTTCGCCGGGCAGCCGGCTCGCTGGACTGGGGACGGATACAGTTTCCAGGAACAGGTCGGGATTGAGGCTCGTGTCACGTTTGAAGCATACGCCAAGGACCGTGTGACCTCGTATCTCTACATCGTCAACGACGGCACAACAGCTGTGTACTACGACTGGAAGGTGAGTAGGGTCGGCCATTTCTGTTTTATGATGGGACCAAACATGTAACTAACAAACAACCAAAAATGATTGAGAGAGAAATATAAAATCATTACATCAAAAGACAGAAAGGTCTTGATGTAGCTTCGCACCAAGAGGCAAAACTAGTCGATAAATTGAGTACTGGTGACACTTGATTGTTGTGATTCTTCTTCTTTATGGTGCTGGGGACTCCATCAATAGTGATGATTATACCCTCGGGGGTCCTATCACAGAGGCGTAAAAAAGGGGGTTATTTACAGTGATTAGTTGTTTTTTTGTGCAAGGTATAGATAAAAGATAAAAGCTGGTGTATGTTTTAGCGTGTGATGAGGGCTTCAAGGGCTGCATAGGGTATGTGTGCCTTGAGTCCTCGAGTGTTGTGCATTGTACTGCTGCTATGGGAAGGAGATTCCATTGTGTTATTGTGTGTGGAAAGAATGAATATTTGTAGGTGTCCTTTGTAGCAGATATGTGTTTGTATGCGTGAGGGTGTGCATGTCTGGTTCGAGGGTCTACAGGTGTGAGTATATATGTTGGGTTTATAGCTACGATTTGGTGTACAATTTTGTAAAAAAGGATCATTCTTGTGTGACAGCGCCGTGTTTGTTATGTCGGCCATTGTATTCTTCATTGATCACCCTGCATCCACATAGCAATACCCATGTGCGTCCCATCAAGTCATTGGTCAAGGTCAAGGGTCAAAAGCTCAAATACAAGAATACCTTGGACGACTTCATAGTTCAGGGTTTCAAAGTCAATGCCAAGGTCACTGTTGTTATTTATAGGTCAATGCCAAGGTCACTGTTGTTATTTATAGGTAAATGCCAAGTCACTGTTGTTATTTATAAGTCAACCAAAGGGCAATAATGTCTTACAGAGGTTTAATAGTTAACTTTCAAACGATCCCTCTGCATCTTAATTTCAAAACCTAAATTTAAAGATATAACTATTTCCGCGGACACTGAAACCTATCCATGTTTTATTACTCCAGGAAGTTATAATGTACTAGCTTTTCACAGTTTTTTAGACAATTTGTGAGAAATAAATATTTTCTGAATCACTTAATTTGTTTTCTATTTCTTTCCAGAAAGTGCCAAAGGATAACCCATTTGATTTGGTTCACCAGAACGTGCAGCGGTTCTATTTCAACAACAGCAGTGGTAAGACTAGGCTCTGTCTTGTCGTAAAGCACAAAGTTTTATATGAGGCTATATTTTATCTTTCTCGGTTCGTTGCATTTTGGATTTTAACCAGTTCAAAAATATAAAGATGGAGTGAAATCTACTTTATAAATAAGAAATTTAAACTCAGACTATCAAAAAACCTATTAACCTGTATTAAGGGACCCAAACAAACTCCCCATCAAGTTATTTTTGAAACTCAATCCCAATGAGTTGTATTTACGTTATGTTACAATCAATTACCAACCGTATACATGAATTATATTTAAGAGCCCATAAAAGACTAGGGCCCGTATAATATATTCATGAAACCGTTCTCATGCTCAAGTACGGATTTTGTGCTCAAACCAAATTTTTTGTAACTCACTTAAATCATGTCAAACGATCAAAAATTTAATTGTAAACATTGAAAACAGTATTTCGCTTTAAGTCTCTTCTTTTTTCTTCAAAATCATTGACAAAATTGATTTTATTCTTTAATTTATAAAGAAAACAAAAAATAAGGCAGGAGCACAAAATCCATGCTTGAGCATGAGAACGGTTTCATGAATACGGGCCCTGGGTTCGAATCCCTTTGCCGTTCCATTTATTTTCATGTTAGTTGAACCTTGTTTAACAGACCACCTTATTAAAAATTAAGACACCACTTTTTAAACTAGCTCCTGCTTTTATTTACATGTTAAATGAACCTGTATGATGAGGCCACCTGCTGGAAGAGACCACTTCCTGTCTTCATGCAGCAGTTCCCTGAATACTCTGAGACTGAATTTTATAATGTCATCTAAAAGAATAGCATTCCTGTTAAACAAGTTTATGTACCTTTATCAAAAAAAAAAAAACCTGTCTGTTCCCCTGCATGAAAGGATTTATTATATGTCACTGCAGTACATCTCCGTTTCTGTTACACTGTATCCCTCTGTATAACCATGCATGTTTATTACTTTGTACGTGTGACATATCTCTGTATACCATTGTAAGTCAAAGGTGTCGAGATAAAATAAAAAGTCTGAATTTTGAATACAGGCTCTGTATACCATTGTAAGTCAAAGGTGTACCGCTAAGTCAAAGGTGTCGAGATAAAATAAAAAGTCTGAAGTTTGAATACAGGTCTGACTGTATCATATGTTCAACATCTTTGTCATACACTTCTGAATCTTTTAATGCAAGAAATTTGATTTTGTAGTAGTTCACTTGGGAGTTGCGGTACACAAATAATTAAAAGTAAAATATTTTCTTCGACAGGTGTGATTCTGCCAGGGGAGACAATGAAGTTTCCGTTCGTGTTTAAGTCACCCAGCGCAGGCGTGTTCCATGAACAATGGAGGTTTGAGACGCGCCCGACTCTGTGTGGGGGCGCGGCTCTCATTGTCACCCTTCGCGGTATCGCCCTGCAAGAGGACAAGTTTCTCAAGGAGCGTGAAGAATTGGAGGTGAGATATCAAGTCCATCTTGTTTCCAAATTTCTGATCAGACACTAAAAATAATTCTGATATTGAATGGTTTATTTGTGTCTGGTGTAAAAAGAACAAAAAGATCGAAAAATTTTTAGATTTTTTTATCAAAGAGTAAAGAAAAAGGCCCTATAACCACGGATAATAATTTGTGAACCGCTTTAAGAAGACCTACGAGCTAGGTTGTGATAAAGCAGTATATAAGAACCTCAAATTATTATTATTATTATTATTAAGTTAGAAATACTGCAGATGAATGTTTATTGATTATTTTTCATTGATACTTAACTAGGTCTGGTACCACAACATATTTTCAAAATAAAATGTATATTCATGATTGAAAAACCTACTGTCAAAGCAATTCATATTCTTTTTAACAATTCTTTCATTAAACATTTCATTTCATTAGCCCGTGTACAAGCAATTCTTCAAAAAAAAAAAAATCCACAACATAGTTTTTAACAAAAAATAGGAAAAATATTGAAATGCATATAAACTTTAAAACCCACTAATATTCAATTAATATTCAATTTTGAACTTTCTTTCATTGAAAATTTAATTTAACCCTGTGCATTGCATAGTAAGAAACTGATTTTTTATTTCCACAATATCATATCAAAAACAATGGAAATTGAGAAAGAAAAAAAGATTCATGTTAACTTACGAAAATACAATTTGAATATACAAATAATATTATGAAATAACTGCACTTTCCAAATTTAAGATTTCTATATAGAAGATATGGTCCTATAACAGGAAGCAAATCTGGCCTTTGAGTAAAAGGTTCTGTATTTAAGTTAAAGAAATAAATATCTGTAATATTTATATGGTTTTTTTAGAGAGACCTCCAGCAGAAGCAGGCGGAGCAGATGGTGAGACATTTGATGTTCGACATTATAAGTGGCATCAAGACACCAGATCGGCCGAGCTCTCCGGTTGACAATTACATCACCGAAGAGGAAATATTTGCGCGCAACAACCCAAAGGTATGTCACTTAAACTATCCATCGATAGCGTTCTTCATATGGAAAATCAGGATAATTTAGCTGGCGAAATAGGTTGAACGTGTATAATCCGACACCCTGTGGGAAACAAGATATCAGTCAGATTAGAGAGGCTGTTGGAATAAACAGGTTTATATTTGGTCATTTTCATAATGATAGTTCGCCCCAGGTGAGGAAGGCAATGGGTTCTATCCCCAGGTCGGGACATACTGATGTTCTTAACAATGGTAGTTGTTATTCCCTGCTTAACGCTCAGCATTGTGGGTAATGACAACCACTGGTTAACCCGTTGTCAGTATAATATGACCGGGTGGAATGATGTGCTGGTTGCAGTCGGCATGGTGTTTCAGTGAGATAGCACTATTAAGTCGGCATCAGATCCGCGCTATCATAAGGAGGCAAGTACACCAACATACCCTGTCTCCAGCACACAGCTTACACAACACACATGGAGGCACGTCCTTAAATGACCTTGGCCGTTAACAGCACGTTAAACAATATAAAGCTTCACAGTACATCATCCAGATGGACGAGACAGTATGTCGGAATACTCAGGGGTCAGATAGGACAGGTTTCACTGTACATCGTCCAGATGGACGAGACAGTATGTCAGAATACTCAGGGGTCAGATAGGACAGGTTTCACTGTACATCATCCAGATGGACGAGACAGTATGTTGGAATACTCAGGGGTCGGATAGGACAGGTTTCACTGTACATTGTGCGCTTTCTGGTCGCTGCACGTTGTTGATACCTGTTTGTACGGAACAACATGTGTTATTCAAGAATCTGTAGTATATTTTCTTATCCATAACATTTATTAGGGATGTAAAAATACATTACCTGAACAATTTAAAGCAGGACATCTTTCTCACATCCTCGATATCCAGAAGTTACGCTCCATTTTGCTCTCTACAACCCTGGAATATTGTTCTAGCAAACTTGAAGTCGATGAGACAAGAAGTCACTAGTTCGATCCTTTGATATACATCAAAAGAAGCTAGCCGTAACGGTAAAAATTGACAGGCTTTGAAGTCGGGCGTCTCTCTTTTGTAACCTTCAAAGGACAGGTATCAGCCTAGCGATTAGTCAGGTTTTTTTACCTGAGACCAATCAAACAGCTATCTTCATGCCTTCAATTTTACTATGACATATTCCAGGGGTGTAGAGAGGGAAAGTGAGCGTAACCTCTGGATATCGAGGATGCCTTTCACATGATTGATACTTTATTAATATACTTTCCCCAAGAATCAATTTATGGTTTCTTATCTAAAACTGATAATCAATTTGAATCCTCCCATAGTAAAATCTGTACCTTAATCTCCATTTTAGTAGTTCGTGTTTATGATTGGAATACAGGAGCTGTAATATAAAAAGTTTGTCCAGTATACTGATAAACCTTGCCTCGTTAAATCCTGTTAACGAGGCAACGCCTATTCATGCATTTTTGTATTTTCATGTATCAACAAAACTTACTTAAATAGATTAGTGACATGCCCATATATGGTTCTTCATTCCTTACAGCTCCATTACAACTTTGCACTGGTGCAGCAGCTGAAGCAGATTTACTTAGAGATGGTACCTGAGGAGGAAAGAGAGGGCCGGATCTGGGATTTGTCTGTAGAGGACCTTAAGGAGGTAAAGTCTTACAGCCATGTATGGTGATTGTGTCTGTAGAGGACCATAAGGAGGTAAAGTCTTACAGCCATGTACGGTCATTGTGTCTGTAGAGGACCTTAAGGAGGAAAAGTCTTACAGCCATGTACGGTCATTGTGTCTGTAGAGGACCTTAAGGAGCTAAAGTCTTACAGCCATGTATGGTCATTGTAGGACCTGAAGGAGGTTAAGTCTTACAGCCATGTATGGTCATTGTGTCTATAAAGGACCTCAATGAGGTAGCCTTGAATTTATGGCCATTCATGGTCGTTGTAGTCTTGTACGGCCATATATGGGCATTGTGTATATAAAGGACCTCAACGAGGTAGCCTTGTACGGCCATATATGGTCATTGTGTATATAAAGGACCTCAATGAGGTAGCCTTGTACGGCCATATATGGTCATTGTGTCTATAAAGGACCTCAATGAGGTAGCCTTGAATTTATGGCCATTCATCGTCATTGTAGTCTTGTACGGCCATATATGGTCATTGTGTATATAAAGGACCTCAACGAGGTAGCCTTGTATGGCCATATATGGACATTGTGTATATAAAGGACCTCAACGAGGTAGCCTTGTACGGCCATATATGGGCATTGTGTATATAAAGGACCTCAACGAGGTAGCCTTGAATTATGGCCATTCATGGTCATTTTAGCCTTTTACAGCCATATATGGTCATTGTGTGTATAAAGGACCACAATGAGGTAGCCTTGAATGTATGGCCATTCATGGTCATTGTAGCCTTTTACAGCCATATATGGTCATTGTGTGTATAAAGGACCACAATGAGGTAGCCTTGAATGTATGGCCATTCATGGTCATTGTAGCCTTTTACGGCCATATATGGTCACTGTGTCTATAAAGGACCTCAACGAGGTAGCCTTGAATTTATGGCCATTCATGGTCATTTTAGCCTTTTACAGCCATATATGGTCATTGTGTCTATAAAGGACCACAATGAGGTAGCCTTGAATTTATGGCCATTCATGGTCATTGTAGTCTTGTACGGCCATATATGGTCATTGTGTATATAAAGGACCTCAACGAGGTAGCCTTGATTTATGGCCATTCATGGTCATTTTAGCCTTTTACAGCCATATATGGTCATTGTGTCTATAAAGGACCTCAACGAGGGAGCCTTGAATTTATGGCCATTCATGGTCATAGTAGCCATTTACCGCCATATATGGTCATTGTGTCTATAAAGGACCACAATGAGGTAGCCTTGAATTTATGGCCATTCATCGTCATTGTAGTCTTGTACGGCCATATATGGTCATTGTGTATATAAGGGACCTCAACGAGGTAGCCTTGAATTTATGGCCATTCATGGTCATTGTAGCCATTTACCGCCATATATGGTCATTGTGTCTATAAAGGACCTCAACGAGGTAGCCTTGATTTATGGCCATTCATGGTCATTTTAGCCTTTTACGGTCATATATGGTCTTTGTGTCTATAAAGGACCTCAACGAGATAGCCTTTTATGCATGGCCATTCATGTTCAGTGTAGGACTGCAATGAGGTAGCCTTGTACGGCCATATATGGTCATTGTGTCTTTAAAGGACCTCAATGACATACTTGCTTACTCTCCCTATTTAGGAGGGAGACTCCCGATTTCGGCCCCTTACATTTAGTATTTTCAACCAGTGAATTTGCTATTTACTACCTAATCCTATATTCTAATCTCCAATGTTTTCATCTGAAAGAACTATTCAAAATATATAATTTTAAAGGGTTCTTCTGTCTCTTAGGGGTATATATACCCACTTTTTTTAGGTTTTAATTTTGAGAATTCAGAATCTCCCCCATGGAAATTAAAAATAATTGGCAAGTATGCAATGAGGTCGCCTTTTATGGCCATATTTGATCATTGTATCTATATTGAATTTCAACGAAGTAAATTTTACAGCCAAATTTGTAAAGTGTTTTGATATCAAATTCCTTTTGTTCAAATCTGGTACACAAAAAAACTGACAAGGCAAGTTAATTAAAGGGAGATAATTCAGTTACACCTCGGTAAAAAAAAAATATTTCTCATTGTAGGACCTGTTGGACATGGACGAAGATGACGAAAGAAAAGAGAACTTCCTACACCAGCTCAATTCTAATGTATCCAAGATGGCGTACACTCCCCACATCCCTATCAAGAAAAACCTCTACAAAGTCGGGTAGGTCACATGGCATCTTTCATACTGTATATTCCCAACAACCCAGCCAGACTCCTTCTCGGCAGAATTTGCTAGATTGGGACATGGTTGAATTACTAAGGCCAAATAAAATTAATTACTTGGTTCTCAGGCCAATTTTTTTCAAAATAGATGCGGCAGGGCGGTATTTTTTTTTTTCATTTTACATGGCAAAAACGAGACGTGGGTGATTTTTTTTTATTGTGTAGTTTTTAAAACGTTCATTGTGGACATTACCTTGTCTTTTTATAGTTGTGTAGAGCCCCGTCATAGAGCAAGCCTCCGAAAATCCCCCCACGATATTCCAGACGAGAATCACGAACCCCCCATTCCTTATTTGTACCGAAATGAGCGCCATTTGTACACAAGACTAATAAGTCATAATCATTTTAACGCTTGCCTGTATCTCAATCCTTACCTTTATTCAAACGTTTTCCGGACTTGGGTGATTAACGAGTAAAAACGACCAATTTTCCGGATTATTTTTAAAGATGGCGGCTGGCGCATTCACAATTTTTTTTTTTTACTTTCACGATAAAATCGGCAATGCGCACGGTGCCATAAAATGCACGCGGGCCTGAGAACCAAGTAATCTTTTTTTTTTGGCCTAAGACTTCTGTTATGTCCCTGCCATTTCGTAAGGCAGGGGAGGGGGCATATACTGTATTCAAGGAAATTTTCGTTCATCAACAGTATAATCTTTTTTCGCCCAATATTAAATTTAATTGCCCTTTCACATTTGATAGCAAAGTATGTTATGTTGTTTACAAATTTCGCTGTAGTGATCATTTCGCCCTAATTGGGGAGGGCGAAATAGGGTGAAAATTAAACTGCAACTAAAACTTCCCAGTTTACGGTAGTTTTACTCATCATGTCTGTCCCGTGCCAACCTGTCTCGTCCCGATTCTGTGTCATTGCTCCAACGACTTCATCTCGTACAAGACTTTGATCAAACTTTGTACAAAGGTCAGACTGATGGTTCTTGAAGGTTCTTTACAGACACTGTCTAATTGAGCCGCTAATTGTAGGTCATCAACTCATCCACCCCTGAAATCTCATGATGAACTATTCCAACCTTTGAAATGGAAGAGTTCAAATGTGTCTTCAGGGGTGCCTGAGTTAACTTCCTGTTTTCCACTTTGGTCATTTTTATGGTGTAATACCATAATTCAATTGAGAGACTACAAATGAAAAAATGATCAGTTTAATCAAAATCTGGGGCTAAACAAATAATGCCTATTTAATAGATGTGTTTTTTTAAACTAAATTAAAAAAAAAAAAATCTTACAGAATTTGTAAATATGTTATCCATTTAAAGTTGTCTAGTATCGCGTTCTCCATTGTCAAGTACACTGAACAAGTATAATGTAAATCAGATTTGGCTGTCCCAGGCAAATTTTCTTTTATTTAAACAAAGTAATTTTTTGCTTTCTGCTAAATATTGATATTGATATATTTTCAAAATTGCAAATTCACTTAACCAAGGGAGACAAATCTTCATATACTAGTAGTTTAGTCAAGCAATTTCATTGTTTAGAGCCTGAAAAATTCCAGAGCTCCTTATTGCTCAGTGGTCAATGGATTGGTCAGTGGTCAATGGATTGGTCAGTGGTCAAGTGCAAATTTGAATCTAGTGGACTGGTGCAAATGATCTGTGATTTGAATAAAACTCTATTGATGAATCCAACATACAATTTTTTTACTAAACAAACTGATGAATGTGACGGGAATAATATGGTGTTTCTGTTAAAAGACACTAAATATTATCAATGTATTATGATAATTTTAAGATCTGTTTATTTTAACTTCAGAAGAACTGGTCAAAGAACCAGAGCTGTCAAAAATGTCTGTCCTTGTGCTGCTGTACAGTCTGTCCTTGTGCTGCTGTACAGTCTGTCCTTGTCCTGCTGTACAGTCTGTCCTTGTCCTACTGTACAGTCTGTCCTTGTGCTGTTGTACAGTCTGTCCTTGTCCTGTTGTATAGTCTGTCCTTGTGTTGCTGTACAGTCTGTCCTTGTGCTGCAGTACAGTCTGTCCTTGTCCTGCTGTACAGTCTGTCCTTCTGCTGCTGTACAGTCTGTCCTTGTCCTGCTGTACAGTCTGTCCTTGTCCTGCTGTACAGTCTATCCTTGTCCTGTTGTACAGTCTGTCCTTGTGTTGCTGTACAGTCTGTCCTTGTCCTGCTGTACAGTCTGTCCTTGTGCTGCTGTACAGTCTGTCCTTGTGCTGCTGTACAGTCTGTCCTTGTCCTGCTGTACAGTCTATCATTGTCCTGCTGTATAGTCTGTCCTTGTGCTGCTGTACAGTCTGACCTTGTCCTGCTGTATAGTCTGTCCTTGTGCTGCTGTACAGTCTGTATTTTCCATGTTTCTGTGACAGGTACCAGCTCCTCCTGGAGGCTGTGGACAAGATGGTGGGTCAGTCCATGCTGATTAGACAGGTGATGGGTCTACCTGAACGAGAACTGACCATCCTACCAGAGGACCTCAGTAAGTCTATGCTGTAATTCGGGTGTAATTATGGTGGCAGGGGGCCATGTACTGATGATGTAGGGGGATGTGGGCCATGTGGGG